>NW_019263505.1:0-15444 GCF_002742605.1 Olea europaea var. sylvestris
GTAACGACCATTTTGGATTGAACTCACAACTTCGTCGTGACGTACGAGGGATTTTGGCCATTTTTTGAAAGAATGAGCACTTGAATATTTGGAGCGCTTGGATTGTCGACATTCGAAGAATTGAGTGTAACTTATGCACACGGTGTCCGTTTTGGGCCCATAAGAACTTTTTGGAAATGTAGCGACCGTTTTGGATTGAACTCACCACTTCGTCGTGACGTATGAGGGATTTCGGCCATTTTCAAAAGAATGAGCACTTGCATATTTGGAGCGCTTGGATTGTTGACGTTCGAAGAATTGAGCATAACTTATGCACACGGTGTCCATTTTGGGCCCATATGAACTTTTTGGAAATGTAGCGACCGTTTTGGATTGAACTCAAAACTTCGTCGTGGCGTACGAGGGATTTCTGCTATTTTTCTAAAGAATTAGTACTTGCATATTTGGAGTGCTTGGATTGTCGACGTTCGAAGAATTGAGCGTAACTTAAGCACACGGTGTCCATTTTGGGCCCATAAGAACTTTTTGGAAATGTAGCGACCATATTGGATTGAACTCACCGCTTCATCATGACGTATGAGGGATTTCGGCCTTTTTTCAAAAGAATGAGCACTTGCATATTTGGAGCGCTTGGATTGTCGGCATTCGAAGAATTGAGCGTAACTTATGCACACGATGACCGTTTTTGGCCCATAGGAACTTTTTGGAAATGTGGCGACCGTTTTGAATTGAACTCAAAACTTTGTCGTGACGTACGAGGGGTTTCAGCTATTTTTCTAAAGAATTAGCACTTGCGTATTTGGAGCGCTTGGATTGTCGACGTTCGAAGAATTGAGCGTAACTTAAGCACACGGTGTCCATTTTGGGCCCATAAGAACTTTTTGGAAATGTAGCGACCATTTTGGATTGAACTCATCACTTCGTCGTGACGTATGAGGGATTTCAGCCATTTTTCAAAAGAACAAGCACTTGCATATTTGGAACGCTTGAATTGTCGGCGTACGAAGAATTTAGCGTAACTTTTGCACATGGTGTCCGTTTTCGGCCCATAAGTACTTTTAGGAAATGTAGCGACCGTTTTGTATTGGACTCAAAACTTCGTCATGACGTACGAGGGATTTCGGCTATTTTTCTAAAGAATTAGCACTTGTATATTTGGAGCGCTTGGATTGTCGACGTTCGAAGAATTGAGCGTAATTTATGCACACGGTGTCCATCTTGGGCCCATAGGAACTCTTTGGAATTGTAGCGACCGTTTTGGATTGAACTCACCACTTCGTCGTGACGTATGAGGGATTTCGGCCTTTTTTCAAAAGAATGAGCACTTTCATATTTGGAGCGCTTGGATTGTCGGCATTCGAAGAATTGAGCGTAACTTATGCACACGATGTCCGTTTTGGGCCCATAGGAACTTTTTGGAAATGTAGCGACCGTTTTGGATTGAACACACCACTTCGTCGTGACGTATGAGGGATTTCGGCCATTTTTCAAAAGAATGAGCACTTGCGTATTTGGAGTGCTTGGATCGTCGTTATTCGAAAAATTGAGCGTAACTTATGCACACGATGTCCGTTTTGGGCCCATAGGAACTTTTTGGAAATGTAGCGACCGTTTTGGATTGAACTCAAAACCTCGTCTTGACGTATGAGGGATTTCGGCTATTTTTCTAAAGAATTAGCACTTGCATATTTGGAGCGCTTGGATTGTTGACGTTGGAAGAATTGAGCATAACTTATGCACATGGTGTCCATTTTGGTCCCATAAGAACTTTTTGGAAATGTAGCGACCGTTTTGGATTGAACTCACAACTTCGTCGTGACGTACGAGGGATTTCGGCCATTTTTCGAAAGAATTAGCACTTGCATATTTGGAGCGCTTGGATTGTCGGCATTCGAAGAATTGAGCGTAACTTATGCACACGATGTCCGATTTTGGCCCATAGGAACTTTTTGGAAATGTAGCGACCGTTTTGGATTGAACTCAGAACTTCGTCGTGACATACGAGGGATTTCGGCCATTTTTCAAAAGAATGAGCACTTGCATATTTGGAGCCCTTGGATTGTCGGCATTCGAAGAATTGAGCGTAACTTATGCACACGATGTCCGTTTTGGGCCCATAGGAACTTTTTGGAAATGTAGCGACCGCTTTGGATTGAACTCACAACTTCGTCGTGACGTACGCGGGATTTTGGCCATTTTTCGAAAGAATGAGCACTTGCATATTTGGAGCGCTTGGATTGTCGGCATTCGAAGAATTGAGCGTAACTTATGCGCAATGTGTCCGTTTTGGGACCATAAGAACTTTTTCGAAATGTAGCGACCGTTTTGGATTGAACTCACCACTTCGTCGTGACGTATGAGGGATTTCGGCCATTTTTCAAAAGAATGAGCAGTTGCATATTTGGAGCGCTTGGATTGTTGACGTTCGAAGAATTGAGCGTAACTTAAGCACACGTCGTCCATTTTGGGCCCATAAGAACTTTTTGGAAATGTAGCGACCGTTTTGGATTGAACTCACCACTTCGTCCTGACGTATAAGGGATTTCGGCCATTTTTCAAACGAAGGAGCAGTTGCATATTTGGAGCACTTGGATTGTTGACGTTCGAAGAATTGAGCGTAACTTATGCACACGGTGTCCATTTTGGGTCCATAAGAATATTTGGAAATGTAGCGACCGTTTTGGATTGAACTCACAACTTCGTCGTGACGTACGAGGGATTTCGGCCATTTTTTGAAAGAATGAGCACTTGCATAGTTGGAACGCTTTAATTGTCGGTGTTCAAAGAATTGAGCGTAACTTTTGCATACGGCGTCCGTTTTGGGCCCATAAGAACTTTTTGGAAATGTAGCGACCGTTTTGGATTGAACTCACGACTTCGTCGTGACGTATGAGGGATTTCGGCCATTTTTCAAAAGAATGAGCAGTTGCATATTTGGAGTGCTTGGATTGTTGACGTTCGAAGAATTGAGCGTAACTTATGCCCACGATGTCCGTTTTGGGCCCATAAGAACTTTTTGGAAATGTAGCGACCGTTTTGGATTGAACTCACGACTTCGTCGTGACGTATGAGGGATTTCGGCCATTTTTCAAAAGAATGAGCACTTGCATAGTTGGAACGCTTTAATTGTCGGTGTTCAAAGAATTGAGCGTAACTTATGCACACGATGTCCGTTTTGGGCCCATAGGAACTTTTTCGAAACGTAGCGACCGTTTTGGATTGAAATCACAACTTCATCGTGACGTACGAGGGATTTTCGCCATTTTTCGAAAGAATGTGCACTTGCATATTTGGAACGCTTGGATTGTCGGCATTCGAAGAATTGAGCGTAACTTATGCACACGATGTCCATTTTGGGCCCATAGGAACTTTTTGGAAATGTAACGACCGTTTTGGATTGAACTCACAACTTCGTCGTGACGTACGAGGGATTTCGGCCATTTTTCTAAAGAATGAGCACTTCCATATTTGGAGCGCTTGGATTGTCGGCATTCGAAGAATTGAGCGTAACTTTTGCACGCGGTGTCCATTTTGGGCCCAAAGGAACTTTTTGGAAATGTAGCGACCGTTTTGGATTGAACTCACAAGTTCTTCGTGACTTACGAGGGATTTCGGCCATTTTTCGAAAGAATTAGCACTTGCATATTTGGAGCGCTTGGATTGTCGGCATTCGAAAAATTGAGCGTAACTTATGCACATGGTGTCCGTTTCGGGCCCATAAGAACTTTTTGGAAATGTAGCGACCGTTTTCAATTGAACTCACCACTTCGTCGTGACGTACTAGGGATTTCGGCCATTTTTCAAAAGAATGGGCAGTTGCATATTTGGAGTGCTTGGATTGTTGACGTTCGAAGAATTGAGCGTAACTTATGCACACGTTGTCCATTTTTGGCCCGTAAGAACTTTTTGAAAATGTAGCGACCGTTTTGGATTGAACTCACCACTTCGTCGTGACGTATGAGGGATTTTGGCCATTTTTCAAAAGAATGAGCACTTGCATATTTGGAGCGCTTGGATTGTCGGCATTCGAAGAATTGAGCGTAACTTATGCACACGGTGTCCGTTTTGGGCCCATAAGAACTTTTTGGAATTGTAGCGACCATTTTGGATTGAACTCACCACTTCGTCGCGACGTATGAGGGATTTTGGCCATTTTTCAAAAGAATGAGCACTTGCATATTTGGAGCGCTTGGATTGTCGGCATTCGAAGAATTGAGCGTAACTTATGCACACGGTGTCCGTTTTGGGCCCATAAGAACTTTTTGGAATTGTAGCGACCATTTTGGATTGAACTCACAACTTCGTCGTGACGTACGAGGGATTTTGGCCATTTTTTGAAAGAATGAGCACTTGCATATTTGGAGCGCTTGGATTGTCGGCATTCGAAGAATTGAGTGTAACTTATGCACACGGTGTCCGTTTTGGGCCCATAAGAACTTTTTGGAATTGTAGCGACCATTTTGGATTGAACTCACCACTTCGTCGTGACGTATGAGGGATTTCGGCCATTTTCAAAAGAATGTGCACTTGCATATTTGGAGCGCTTGGATTGTTGACGTTCGAAGAATTGACCATAACTTATGCACACGGTGTCCATTTTGGGCCCATATGAACATTTTGGAAATGTAGCGACCGTTTTGGATTGAACTCAAAACTTCGTCATGACGTACGAGGGATTTCGGCTATTTTTCTAAAGAATTAGTACTTGCATATTTGGAGTGCTTGGATTGTCGACGTTCGTAGAATTGAGCGTAACTTTTGCACACGGTGTCCATTTTGGGCCCATAAGAACTTTTTGGAAATGTAGCGACCATTTTAGATTGAACTCATCACTTCGTCGTGACGTATGAGGGATTTCGACCATTTTTCGAAAGAATGAGCACTTGCATATTTGGAGCGCTTGGATTGTCGGCATTCGAAGAATTGAGCGTAACTTATGCACACGATGTCCGTTTTTGGCCCATAGGAACTTTTTGGAAATGTGGCGACCGTTTTGAATTGAACTCAAAACTTTGTCGTGATGTACGGGGGGTTTCAGCTATTTTTCTAAAGAATTAGCACTTGCGTATTTGGAGCGCTTGGATTGTCGACGTTCGAAGAATTGAGCGTAACTTAAGCACACGGTGTCCATTTTGGGCCCATAAGAACTTTTTGGAAATGTAGCGACCATTTTAGATTGAACTCATCACTTCGTCGTGACGTATGAGGGATTTCAGCCATTTTTCAAAAGAACAAGCACTTGCATATTTGGAAAGCTTGAATTGTCGGCGTACGAAGAATTTAGCGTAACATTTGCACATGGTGTCCGTTTTCGGCCCATAAGTACTTTTAGGAAATGTAGCGACCGTTTTGTATTGGACTCAAAACTTCATCATGACGTACGAGGGATTTCGGATATTTTTCTAAAGAATTAGCACTTGTATATTTGGAGCACTTGGATTGTCGACGTTCGAAGAATTGAGCGTAATTTATGCACACGGTGTCCATCTTGGGCCCATAGGAACTCTTTGGAATTGTAGCGACCGTTTTGGATTGAACTCACCACTTCGTCGTGACGTATGAGGGATTTCGGCCTTTTTTCAAAAGAATGAGCACTTTCATATTTGGAGCGCTTGGATTGTCGGCATTCGAAGAATTGAGCGTAACTTATGCACACGATGTCCGTTTTGGGCCCATAGGAACTTTTTGGAAATGTAGCGACCGTTTTGGATTGAACTCACCACTACCTCGTGACATATGAGGGATTTCGGCCTTTTTTCAAAAGAATGAGCACTTGCATATTTGGAGCGCTTGGATTGTCGGCATTCGAAGAATTGAGCGTAACTTATCCACACTTTGTCTGTTTCGGGCCAATAAGAACTTTTTGGAAATGTAGCGACCGTTTTGGATTGAACTCACCACTTCGCCGTGACGTATGAGGGACTTCGGCCATTTTTCGAAAGAATTAGCACTTGCATATTTGGAGCGCTTGGATTGTCGGCATTCGAAGAATTGAGCGTAACTTATGCGCAATGTGTCCGTTTTGGGACCATAAGAACTTTTTCGAAATGTAGCGACCGTTTTGGATTGAACTCACCACTTCGTCGTGACGTACGAGGGATTTCGGCCATTTTTTGAAAGAATGAGCACTTGCATATTTGGAGCGCTTGGATTGTCGGCATTCGAAGAATTGAGCGTAACTTATGCACACGGTGTCTGTTTCGGGCCCATAAGAACTTTTTGGAAATGTAGCGGCCGTTTTGGATTGAACTCACCACTTCGCCGTAACGTATGAGGGATTTCGGCCATTTTTCAAAAGAATGAGCACTTGCATATTTGGAGCGCCTGGATTGTTGACGTTCGAAGAATTGAGCGTAACTTATACACACGGTGTCCATTTTGGGCCCATAAAAACTTTTTGGAAATGTAGCGACCGTTTTGGATTGAACTCACCACTTCGCCGTGACGTATGAGGGATTTTGGCCATTTTTCAAAAGAATGAGCACTTGCATATTTGGAGCGCTTGGATTGTCGGCATTCGAAGAGTTGAGCGTAACTTATACACACGATATCCGTTTTGGGCCCATAGGAACTTTTTGGAAACGTAGCGATCGTTTTGGATTGGATTCACAACTTCGTCGTGACGTACGAGGGATTCCGGCTTTTTTTTGAAAGAATGAGCACTTGCATATTTGGAGCGCTTGGATTGTACGCATTCGAAGAATTGAGCGTAAATTATGCACACGGTGTCCGTTTAGGGCCCATAAGAACTTTTTGGAAATGTAGCGACCGTTTTGGATTGAACTCACCACTTCGTCGAGACGTATGCGGGATTTCGGCCATTTTTCAAAAGAATGAGCACTTGCATATTTGGAACACTTGAATTGTCGGCGTACGAAGAATTTAGCGTAACTTTTGCACATGGTGTCCGTTTTCGGCCCATAACTACTTTTTGGAAATGTAGCGACCGTTTTGGATTGAACTCACCACTTCGTCGTGACGTATGAGGGATTTCGGCCATTATTCAAAAGAATGACCACTTGCATATTTGGAGCGCTTGGATTGCCGGCATTCGAAGAATTGAGCGTAACTTATGCACACGATGTCCATTTTGGGCCCATTGGTACTTTTTGGAAGCGTAACGACCGTTTTGGATTGAACTCACCACTTCGTCGTGACGTATGAGGGATTTCGGCCATTTTTCAAAAGAATGGCCACTTGCATCTTTGGAACGCTTTAATTGTCGACGTACGAAGAATTTAGCGTAACTTTTGCACGCGGTGTCCGTTTTCGGCCCATAAGTACTTTTTGGAAATGTAGCGACCGTTTTGGATTGAACTCACCACTTCGTCGTGACGTACGAGGGATTTTGGCCATTTTTCAAAAGAATGAGCGCTTGTATATTTAGAACGCTTGGAGAGTCGACGGACGAAGAATTGAGCGTAACTTTTGCACACGGTGTCCGCTTTGGGCCCATAAGAAGTTTTTGGAAATGTAGCGACCGTTTTGGATTGAACTCACCACTTCGTCGTGACGTATGAGGGATTTCGGCCATTTTTCAAAAGAACGAGCACTTGCATATTTGGAACGCTTGAATTGTTGGCGTACGAAGAATTTAGCGTAACTTTTGCACACGGTGTTCGTTTTCGGCCCATAAGTACTTTTCGGAAATGTAGCGACCGTTGTGGATTGAACTCACCACTTCGTCATGACATATGGGGGATTTCGGACATTTTTCAAAAGAATGAGCACTTGCATATTTGGAACGCTTTAATTGTCGGCGTACGAAGAATTTAGCGTAACTTTTGCACACGGTGTCCGTTTTCGGCCCATAAGTACTTTTTGGAAATGTAGCGACCGTTTTGGATTGAACTCAAAACTTCGTCGTGACATATGAGGGATTTCGGCTATTTTTCTAAAGAATTGGCACTTGCATATTTGGAGCGCCTGGATTGTCGACGTTCAAAGAAATGAGCGTAACTTATGCACACGGTGTCCATTTTGGGCCCATAAGAACTTTTTGGAAATGTAGCGATCGTTTTGGATTGAACTCACCACTTCGTCGTGACGTATGAGGGATTTCGGGCATTTTTCAAAAGAACGAGCACTTGCATTTTTGGAATACTTGAATTGTCGGCGTACGAAGAATTTTGCGTAACTTTTGCACACGGTGTCCGTTTTCGACCCATAAGTACTTTTTGGAAATGTAGCGACCATTTTGGATTGAACTCAAAACTTCATCGTGACGTACGAGGGATTTCGGCTATTTTTCTAAAGAATTAGCACTTGCATATTTGGAGCGCTTGGATTGTCGACGTTCGAAGAATTGAGCGAAACTTATGTACAAGTTGTCCATTTTGTGCCCATAAGAACTTTTTGGAAATGTAGCGACCGTTTTGGTTTGAACTCACCACTTCGTCGTGACGTATGAGGGGTTTCGGCCATTTTTCAAAAGAACGAGCACTTGCATATTTGGAACGCTTGAATTATTGGCGTACGAAGAATTTAGCGTAACTTTTGCACACGGTGTCCGTTTCGGCCCATAAGTACTTTTTGGAAATGTAGCGACCGTTTTGGATTGAACTCACCACTTCGCCATGACATATGAGGGATTTCGGCCATTTTTCAAAAGAATGAGCACTTGCATATTTGGAACGCTTTAATTGTCGGCGTACGAAGAATTTAGCGTACACGGTGTCCGTTTTCGGCCCATAAGTACTTTTTGGAAATGTAGCGACCGTTTTGGATTGAACTCAAAACTTCGTCGTGACATATGAGGGATTTCGGCTATTTTTCTAAAGAATTGGCACTTGCATATTTGGAGCGCCTGGATTGTTGACGTTCGAAGAAATGAGCGTAACTTATGCACACGGTGTCCATTTTGGGCCCATAAGAACTTTTTGGAAATGTAGCGACCGTTTTGGATTGAACTCACCACTTCGTCGTGACGTATGAGGGATTTTGGCCATTTTTCAAAAGAATGAGCACTTGCATATTTGGAGCGCTTGGATTGTCGGCATTCGAAGAATTGAGCGTAACTTATGCACACGGTGTCTGTTTCGGGCCAATAAGAAATTTTTGGAAATGTAGCGACCGTTTTGGATTGAACTCACCCCTTCGACGTGACGTATGAGGGATTTCGGCCATTTTTCAAAAGAACGAGCACTTGCATATTTGGAATACTTGAATTGTCGGCGTACGAAGAATTTTGCGTAACTTTTGCACACGGTGTCTGTTTTCGGCCCATAACTAATTTTTGGAAATGTAGCGACCATTTTGGATTGAACTCACCACTTCGTCGTGATGTATGTGGGATTTTGGCCATTTTCAAAAGAATGAGCACTTGCGTATTTGGAACGCTTTAATTGTCGGCGTTCGAAGAATTGAGCGTAACTTATGCACACAATGTCCGTTTTGGGCCCATAGGAACTTTTTCGAAATGTGGCGACCGTTTTGGATTGAACTCACAACTTCATCGTGACGTACGAGGGATTTCGGCCATTTTTCGAAAGAATTAGCACTTGCATATTTGGAGCTCTTGGATTGTCGACATTTGAAGAATTGAGCGTAACTTATGCACCCGGTGTCCGTTTAGGGCCCATAAGAAGTTTTTGGAAATGTAGCGACCGTTTCGGATTGAACTCACCACTTCGTCGTGACGCATGTGAGATTTCGGCCATTTTTCAAAAGAATGAGCACTTACATATTTGGAGCGCTTGGATTGTCGGCATTCGAAGAATTGAGCGTAACTTATGCACACGGTGTCTGTTTCGGGCCCATAAGAACTTTTTGGAAATGTAGCGACCGTTTTGGATTGAACTCACCACTTCGTCGTGACGTATGAGGGATTTCGGTCATTTTTCAAAAGAATGAGCACTTGCATATTTGGAACGTTTTAATTGTCGGCGTACGAAGAATTTAGCGTAACTTTTGCACACGGTGTCCGTTTTCGGCCCATAAGTACTTTTTGGAAATGTAGCGACCGTTTTGGATTGAACACAAAACTTCGTCGTGACGTACGAGGGATTTCGGCAATTTTTCTAAAGAATTAGCACTTCCATATTTGTAGCGCGTCGATTGTCGACGTTCGAAGAATTGAGCGTAACTTATGTACACGGTGTCCATTTTGGGTACATAAGAAATTTTTGGAAATGTAGCGACTGTTTTGGATTGAACTCTCCACTTCGTCGTGACGGATGAGGGATTTCGGCGCGGACGAAGAATTGAGCGGGATTGAACACACCACTTCGTCGTGACGTACGAGAGATTGAGCACTTGCATCTTTAGAACGCTTTAATTGTCGGCCTACAAAGAATTTAGCGTAACTTTTGCATACGGCGTCCGTTTTGGGCCCGTAAGTACTTTTTGGAAATATAGCGACCCTTTTGGATTGAACTCTCCACTTCGTCGTGACGGATGAGGGATTTCGGCGCGGACGAAGAATTGAGCGGGATTGAACACACCACTTCGTCGTGACGTACGAGAGATTGAGCACTTGCATCTTTAGAACGCTTTAATTGTCGGCCTACAAAGAATTTAGCGTAACTTTTGCATACGGCGTCCGTTTTGGGCCCGTAAGTACTTTTTGGAAATATAGCGACCCTTTTGGATTGAACTCTCCACTTCGTCGTGACGGATGAGGGATTTCGGCGCGGACGAAGAATTGAGCGGGATTGAACACACCACTTCGTCGTGACGTACGAGAGATTGAGCACTTGCATCTTTAGAACGCTTTAATTGTCGGCCTACAAAGAATTTAGCGTAACTTTTGCATACGGCGTCCGTTTTGGGCCCGTAAGTACTTTTTGGAAATATAGCGACCCTTTTGGATTGAACTCTCCACTTCGTCGTGACGGATGAGGGATTTCGGCGCGGACGAAGAATTGAGCGGGATTGAACACACCACTTCGTCGTGACGTACGAGAGATTGAGCACTTGCATCTTTAGAACGCTTTAATTGTCGGCCTACAAAGAATTTAGCGTAACTTTTGCATACGGCGTCCGTTTTGGGCCCGTAAGTACTTTTTGGAAATATAGCGACCCTTTTGGATTGAACTCTCCACTTCGTCGTGACGGATGAGGGATTTCGGCGCGGACGAAGAATTGAGCGGGATTGAACACACCACTTCGTCGTGACGTACGAGAGATTGAGCACTTGCATCTTTAGAACGCTTTAATTGTCGGCCTACAAAGAATTTAGCGTAACTTTTGCATACGGCGTCCGTTTTGGGCCCGTAAGTACTTTTTGGAAATATAGCGACCCTTTTGGATTGAACTCTCCACTTCGTCGTGACGGATGAGGGATTTCGGCGCGGACGAAGAATTGAGCGGGATTGAACACACCACTTCGTCGTGACGTACGAGAGATTGAGCACTTGCATCTTTAGAACGCTTTAATTGTCGGCCTACAAAGAATTTAGCGTAACTTTTGCATACGGCGTCCGTTTTGGGCCCGTAAGTACTTTTTGGAAATATAGCGACCCTTTTGGATTGAACTCTCCACTTCGTCGTGACGGATGAGGGATTTCGGCGCGGACGAAGAATTGAGCGGGATTGAACACACCACTTCGTCGTGACGTACGAGAGATTGAGCACTTGCATCTTTAGAACGCTTTAATTGTCGGCCTACAAAGAATTTAGCGTAACTTTTGCATACGGCGTCCGTTTTGGGCCCGTAAGTACTTTTTGGAAATATAGCGACCCTTTTGGATTGAACTCTCCACTTCGTCGTGACGGATGAGGGATTTCGGCGCGGACGAAGAATTGAGCGGGATTGAACACACCACTTCGTCGTGACGTACGAGAGATTGAGCACTTGCATCTTTAGAACGCTTTAATTGTCGGCCTACAAAGAATTTAGCGTAACTTTTGCATACGGCGTCCGTTTTGGGCCCGTAAGTACTTTTTGGAAATATAGCGACCCTTTTGGATTGAACTCTCCACTTCGTCGTGACGGATGAGGGATTTCGGCGCGGACGAAGAATTGAGCGGGATTGAACACACCACTTCGTCGTGACGTACGAGAGATTGAGCACTTGCATCTTTAGAACGCTTTAATTGTCGGCCTACAAAGAATTTAGCGTAACTTTTGCATACGGCGTCCGTTTTGGGCCCGTAAGTACTTTTTGGAAATATAGCGACCCTTTTGGATTGAACTCTCCACTTCGTCGTGACGGATGAGGGATTTCGGCGCGGACGAAGAATTGAGCGGGATTGAACACACCACTTCGTCGTGACGTACGAGAGATTGAGCACTTGCATCTTTAGAACGCTTTAATTGTCGGCCTACAAAGAATTTAGCGTAACTTTTGCATACGGCGTCCGTTTTGGGCCCGTAAGTACTTTTTGGAAATATAGCGACCCTTTTGGATTGAACTCTCCACTTCGTCGTGACGGATGAGGGATTTCGGCGCGGACGAAGAATTGAGCGGGATTGAACACACCACTTCGTCGTGACGTACGAGAGATTGAGCACTTGCATCTTTAGAACGCTTTAATTGTCGGCCTACAAAGAATTTAGCGTAACTTTTGCATACGGCGTCCGTTTTGGGCCCGTAAGTACTTTTTGGAAATATAGCGACCCTTTTGGATTGAACTCTCCACTTCGTCGTGACGGATGAGGGATTTCGGCGCGGACGAAGAATTGAGCGGGATTGAACACACCACTTCGTCGTGACGTACGAGAGATTGAGCACTTGCATCTTTAGAACGCTTTAATTGTCGGCCTACAAAGAATTTAGCGTAACTTTTGCATACGGCGTCCGTTTTGGGCCCGTAAGTACTTTTTGGAAATATAGCGACCCTTTTGGATTGAACTCTCCACTTCGTCGTGACGGATGAGGGATTTCGGCGCGGACGAAGAATTGAGCGGGATTGAACACACCACTTCGTCGTGACGTACGAGAGATTGAGCACTTGCATCTTTAGAACGCTTTAATTGTCGGCCTACAAAGAATTTAGCGTAACTTTTGCATACGGCGTCCGTTTTGGGCCCGTAAGTACTTTTTGGAAATATAGCGACCCTTTTGGATTGAACTCTCCACTTCGTCGTGACGGATGAGGGATTTCGGCGCGGACGAAGAATTGAGCGGGATTGAACACACCACTTCGTCGTGACGTACGAGAGATTGAGCACTTGCATCTTTAGAACGCTTTAATTGTCGGCCTACAAAGAATTTAGCGTAACTTTTGCATACGGCGTCCGTTTTGGGCCCGTAAGTACTTTTTGGAAATATAGCGACCCTTTTGGATTGAACTCTCCACTTCGTCGTGACGGATGAGGGATTTCGGCGCGGACGAAGAATTGAGCGGGATTGAACACACCACTTCGTCGTGACGTACGAGAGATTGAGCACTTGCATCTTTAGAACGCTTTAATTGTCGGCCTACAAAGAATTTAGCGTAACTTTTGCATACGGCGTCCGTTTTGGGCCCTTAAGTAATTTTTTGAAATGTAGCGACCGTTTTGGATTGAACTCACAACTTCGTCGTGACGTACGTGGGATTTTGACCATTTTTCAAAAGAATGAGCGCTTGTATATTTAGAACGCTTCGAGAGTCGCCGGACGAAGAATTGAGCTTAACTTTTGCACACGGTGTCCGTTGTGGGCCCATAAGTACTTTTTTGAAATGTAGCGACCGTTTTGGATTGAACTCACAACGTCGTCGTGACGTACGTGGGATTTTTACCACTTTTCGAAAGAATGAGCGCTTGTATATTTAGAATGCTTGGAGAGTCGGCGGACGAAGAATTGAGCGTAAGTTTTGCACAGGGTGTCCATTTTTGGCCCATAAGTACTTTTTGGAAATGTAGCGACCGTTTTGGATTGAACTCACAACGTCGTCGTGACGTACGTGGGATTTTTACCATTTTTTGAAAGAATGAGCGCTTGTTTATTTAGAACGCTTGGAGAGTCGGCGGACGAAGAATTGAGCGTAAGTTTTGCACAGGGTGCCCGCTTCGGTCCCATAAGAAGTTTTGAAAATGTGGCGACCGTTTTGGATAGAACACGCCTTTTCGTCGTGACGTACGAGGGATTTCGGCGATTTTTCGAAAGAATGGGCGCTTGTATATTTAGAACGCTTGGAGAGTCGGCGGACGAGGAATTTAGCGTAAGTTTTGCACACGGTGCCCGCTTTGGGCCCATAAGAATTTTTTTGAAATGTAGCGACCGTTTTGGATTGAACTCACCACTTCATCGTGACGTACGAGGGATTTTGGCTATTTTTCGAAAGAATGAGTGCTTGTATATTTGGAACGCTTGGAGAGTCGACAGACGAAGAATTGAGCGTAAGTTTTGCACACGGTGTCAGCTTTGGGCCCATAAGAAGTTTTTGGAAATGTAGCGACCGTTTTGGATTGAACACACCACTTCGTCGTGACGTACGAGGGAATTCGGCGATTTTTCGAAAGAATGAGCGCTTGTATATTTAGAATGCTTGGAGAGTCGGCGGACGACGAATTGAGCGTAACTTTTACACACGGTGTCCGCTTTGGGCCCATAAGAAGTTTTTGGAAATGTACCGACCGTTTTGGATTGAACACACCACTTCGTCGTGGCGTATGAGGGATTCCAGCCATTTTTCGAAAGAATGAGCAATTGCATATTTAGAACGCTTGGATTGTCGGCGTACAAAGACTTGAGCCTAACTTTTGCACACGGTGTCCGTTTTAGGCCAATAAGTACTTTTTGGAAAGGTAGCGACCGTTTTGGATTGAACTCACAACTTCGTCGTGACGTACGTGGGATTTTGGCCATTTTTCGAAAGAATGAGCGCTTGTATATTTAGAATGCTTGGAGAGTCGGCGGACGAGGAATTGAGCGTAACTTTTGCACACGGTGTCCGTTTTGGCCCATAAGTACTTTTTGGAAATGTAGCGACCCTTTTGGATTGAACTCACAACTTCGTCGTGACGTACGTGGGATTTTGGCCATTTTTCGAAAGAATGAGCGCTTGTATATTTAGAATGCTTGGAGAGTCGGCGGACGAGGAATTGAGCGTAACTTTTGCACACGGTGTCCGTTTTGGCCCATAAGTACTTTTTGGAAATGTAGCGACCCTTTTGGATTGAACTCACAACTTCGTCGTGACGTACGTGGGATTTTGGCCATTTTTCGAAAGAATGAGCGCTTGTATATTTAGAATGCTTGGAGAGTCGGCGGACGAGGAATTGAGCGTAACTTTTGCACACGGTGTCCGTTTTGGCCCATAAGTACTTTTTGGAAATGTAGCGACCCTTTTGGATTGAACTCACAACTTCGTCGTGACGTACGTGGGATTTTGGCCATTTTTCGAAAGAATGAGCGCTTGTATATTTAGAACGCTTGGAGAGTCGACGGACGAAGAATTGAGAGTAACTTTTGCACACGGTGTCCGTTCTGGCCCATAAGTACTTTTTTGAAATGTAGCGACCGTTTTGGATTGAACTCACCACTTCGTCGTGACGTACGTGGGATTTTTGCC
>NW_019263506.1:0-6825 GCF_002742605.1 Olea europaea var. sylvestris
TCGTTCTTTAAAAAATGGTCGAAAACCTTAATACGTCATTACGAAATCGTGAGCTAAACCCGAAACGGTCGCTACATTTTCGTAAAGTACTTATGGTCCCAAAAACGGACACTGTGTTCAAATGCTATGCTCAATTCTTCGAACGCCGTCAGTCCAAATATGCGGTTCACGTTCCTCAAAAAATGGTCAAAATCCCTCATACGTCACGAAGAAGTTGTGAGTTCAATCCAGAAGGGTCGCTACATTTCTGAAAAGTACTTATGGTCCCAAAACGGACACCGTCTGCAAAAGTTACGATCATTTCTTTGAAGGTCGACAATCCAGGAGTTCCAAATATGCGAGTTGTCGTTCTTTAAAAAATGGTAGAAAATCTTAATACGTCATTACGAAATCGTGAACTAAACCCGAAACGGTCGCTACATTTTCGTAAAGTACTTATGGTCCCAAAAACGGACACTGTGTTCAAATGCTATGCTCAATTCTTCGAACGCCGTCAGTCCAAATATGCAGGTGCACGTTCCTCAAAAAATGGTCAAAATCCCTCATACGTCACGAAGAAGTTGTGAGTTCAATCCAGATGGGTCGCTACATTTCCGAAAAGTAGTTATGGTCCCAAAACGGACACCGTCCGCAAAAGTTACGATCATTTCTTCGAAGGTCGACAATCCAAGAGTTCCAAATATGCGAGTTGTCATTCTTTAAAAAATGGTCGAAAACCTTAATACATCATTACGAAATCGTGAACTAAACCCGAAACGGTCGCTACATTTTCTAAAAGTACTTATGGCCCAAAAATGGACACTGTCTGCAAAAGCTATGCTCAATTCTTCGAACGCCGTCAGTCTAAATATGCAGGTGCACGTTCTTCAAAAAATGGTTAAAATCCCTCATACGCCACGACGAAGTTGTGAGTTCAATCCAGAAGGGTCGCTATATTTTCGAAAAGTACTTATGGTCCCAAAACGGACACCGTCTGCAAAAGTTACGATCATTTCTTCGAAGGTCGACGATCCAAGAGTTCCAAATATGCGAGTTGTCGGTCTTTAAAAAATGGTCAAAAACCTTAATACGTCATTACGAAATCGTGAGCTAAACCCAAAACGGTCGCTGCATTTTCGAAAAGTACTTATGGTCCCAAAACGGACACCGTCTGCAAAAGTTACGATCATTTCTTCGAAGGTCGACGATCCAAGAGTTCCAAATATGCGAGTTGTCGGTCTTTAAAAAATGGTCAAAAACCTTAATACGTCATTACGAAATCGTGAGCTAAACCCAAAACGGTCGCTGCATTTTCGAAAAGTACTTATGGTCCCAAAACGGACACCGTCTGCAAAAGTTACGATCATTTCTTCGAAGGTCGACGATCCAAGAGTTCCAAATATGCGAGTTGTCGGTCTTTAAAAAATGGTCAAAAACCTTAATACGTCATTACGAAATCGTGAGCTAAACCCAAAACGGTCGCTGCATTTTCGAAAAGTACTTATGGTCCCAAAACGGACACCGTCTGCAAAAGTTACGATCATTTCTTCGAAGGTCGACGATCCAAGAGTTCCAAATATGCGAGTTGTCGGTCTTTAAAAAATGGTCAAAAACCTTAATACGTCATTACGAAATCGTGAGCTAAACCCAAAACGGTCGCTGCATTTTCGAAAAGTACTTATGGTCCCAAAACGGACACCGTCTGCAAAAGTTACGATCATTTCTTCGAAGGTCGACGATCCAAGAGTTCCAAATATGCGAGTTGTCGGTCTTTAAAAAATGGTCAAAAACCTTAATACGTCATTACGAAATCGTGAGCTAAACCCAAAACGGTCGCTGCATTTTCGAAAAGTACTTATGGTCCCAAAACGGACACCGTCTGCAAAAGTTACGATCATTTCTTCGAAGGTCGACGATCCAAGAGTTCCAAATATGCGAGTTGTCGGTCTTTAAAAAATGGTCAAAAACCTTAATACGTCATTACGAAATCGTGAGCTAAACCCAAAACGGTCGCTGCATTTTCGAAAAGTACTTATGGTCCCAAAACGGACACCGTCTGCAAAAGTTACGATCATTTCTTCGAAGGTCGACGATCCAAGAGTTCCAAATATGCGAGTTGTCGGTCTTTAAAAAATGGTCAAAAACCTTAATACGTCATTACGAAATCGTGAGCTAAACCCAAAACGGTCGCTGCATTTTCGAAAAGTACTTATGGTCCCAAAACGGACACCGTCTGCAAAAGTTACGATCATTTCTTCGAAGGTCGACGATCCAAGAGTTCCAAATATGCGAGTTGTCGGTCTTTAAAAAATGGTCAAAAACCTTAATACGTCATTACGAAATCGTGAGCTAAACCCAAAACGGTCGCTGCATTTTCGAAAAGTACTTATGGTCCCAAAACGGACACCGTCTGCAAAAGTTACGATCATTTCTTCGAAGGTCGACGATCCAAGAGTTCCAAATATGCGAGTTGTCGGTCTTTAAAAAATGGTCAAAAACCTTAATACGTCATTACGAAATCGTGAGCTAAACCCAAAACGGTCGCTGCATTTTCGAAAAGTACTTATGGTCCCAAAACGGACACCGTCTGCAAAAGTTACGATCATTTCTTCGAAGGTCGACGATCCAAGAGTTCCAAATATGCGAGTTGTCGGTCTTTAAAAAATGGTCAAAAACCTTAATACGTCATTACGAAATCGTGAGCTAAACCCAAAACGGTCGCTGCATTTTCGAAAAGTACTTATGGTCCCAAAACGGACACCGTCTGCAAAAGTTACGATCATTTCTTCGAAGGTCGACGATCCAAGAGTTCCAAATATGCGAGTTGTCGGTCTTTAAAAAATGGTCAAAAACCTTAATACGTCATTACGAAATCGTGAGCTAAACCCAAAACGGTCGCTGCATTTTCGAAAAGTACTTATGGTCCCAAAACGGACACCGTCTGCAAAAGTTACGATCATTTCTTCGAAGGTCGACGATCCAAGAGTTCCAAATATGCGAGTTGTCGGTCTTTAAAAAATGGTCAAAAACCTTAATACGTCATTACGAAATCGTGAGCTAAACCCAAAACGGTCGCTGCATTTTCGAAAAGTACTTATGGTCCCAAAACGGACACCGTCTGCAAAAGTTACGATCATTTCTTCGAAGGTCGACGATCCAAGAGTTCCAAATATGCGAGTTGTCGGTCTTTAAAAAATGGTCAAAAACCTTAATACGTCATTACGAAATCGTGAGCTAAACCCAAAACGGTCGCTGCATTTTCGAAAAGTACTTATGGTCCCAAAACGGACACCGTCTGCAAAAGTTACGATCATTTCTTCGAAGGTCGACGATCCAAGAGTTCCAAATATGCGAGTTGTCGGTCTTTAAAAAATGGTCAAAAACCTTAATACGTCATTACGAAATCGTGAGCTAAACCCAAAACGGTCGCTGCATTTTCGAAAAGTACTTATGGTCCCAAAACGGACACCGTCTGCAAAAGTTACGATCATTTCTTCGAAGGTCGACGATCCAAGAGTTCCAAATATGCGAGTTGTCGGTCTTTAAAAAATGGTCAAAAACCTTAATACGTCATTACGAAATCGTGAGCTAAACCCAAAACGGTCGCTGCATTTTCGAAAAGTACTTATGGTCCCAAAACGGACACCGTCTGCAAAAGTTACGATCATTTCTTCGAAGGTCGACGATCCAAGAGTTCCAAATATGCGAGTTGTCGGTCTTTAAAAAATGGTCAAAAACCTTAATACGTCATTACGAAATCGTGAGCTAAACCCAAAACGGTCGCTGCATTTTCGAAAAGTACTTATGGTCCCAAAACGGACACCGTCTGCAAAAGTTACGATCATTTCTTCGAAGGTCGACGATCCAAGAGTTCCAAATATGCGAGTTGTCGGTCTTTAAAAAATGGTCAAAAACCTTAATACGTCATTACGAAATCGTGAGCTAAACCCAAAACGGTCGCTGCATTTTCGAAAAGTACTTATGGTCCCAAAACGGACACCGTCTGCAAAAGTTACGATCATTTCTTCGAAGGTCGACGA
Source organism: Olea europaea var. sylvestris (assembly GCF_002742605.1). Taxonomy (NCBI): domain Eukaryota; kingdom Viridiplantae; phylum Streptophyta; class Magnoliopsida; order Lamiales; family Oleaceae; genus Olea; species Olea europaea. Next base: position 4,020 of record NW_019263506.1, read on the forward strand.
TCCAAGAGTTCCAAATATGCGAGTTGTCGGTCTTTAAAAAATGGTCAAAAACCTTAATACGTCATTACGAAATCGTGAGCTAAACCCAAAACGGTCGCTGCATTTTCGAAAAGTACTTATGGTCCCAAAACGGACACCGTCTGCAAAAGTTACGATCATTTCTTCGAAGGTCGACGATCCAAGAGTTCCAAATATGCGAGTTGTCGGTCTTTAAAAAATGGTCAAAAACCTTAATACGTCATTACGAAATCGTGAGCTAAACCCAAAACGGTCGCTGCATTTTCGAAAAGTACTTATGGTCCCAAAACGGACACCGTCTGCAAAAGTTAAGATCATTTCTTCGAAGGTCGACAATCCAGGAGTTCCAAATATGCGATTGTCTTTCTTTAAAAAATGGTCGAAAACCTTAATACGTCATTGCAAAATCGTGAGCTAAACCCAAAACGGTCGCTACATTTCCGAAACGTACTTATGGTCCCAAAAACAGACACTGTGTTCAAAAGCTATGCTCAATTCTTCGAACGCCGTCAGTCCAAATATGCAGGTGCACGTTCCTCAAAAAATGGTTAAAATCCTTCATACGTCACGACGAAGTTGTGAGTTCAATCCAGAAGGGTCGCTACATTTCCAAAAAGTACTTATGGTCCCAAAACGGACACCGTCTGCAAAAGTTACGATCATTTCTTCGAAGGTCGACGATCCAAGAGTTCCAAATATGCGAGTTTTCGGTCTTTAAAAAATGGTCAAAAACCTTAATACGTCATTACGAAATCGTGAGCTAAACCCAAAACGGTCTCTAAATTTTTGAAAAGTACTTATGGTCCCAAAAACGGACATTGTCTGCAAAAGCTATGCTCAATTCTTCGAACGCCGTCAGTCCAAATATGCAGGTGCACGTTCCTCAAAAAATGGTTAAAATCCCTCATACGTCACGACGATGTTGTGAGTTCAATCCAAAAGGGTCGCTACATTTTCGAACAGTACTTATGGGCCCAAAACGGACACCGTCTGCAAAAGTTACGATCATTTCTTCGAAGGTCGACAATCCAAGAGTTCCAATTATGCGAGTTTTCGTTCTTTAAAAAATGGTCGAAAATCTTAATACGTCATTAGGAAATCGTGAACTAAACCCGAAACGGTCGCTACATTTTCGAAAAGTACTTATGGTCCCAAAAACGAACACTGTGTTCAAAAGCTATGCTCGATTCTTCGAACGCCGTCAGTCCAAATATGCAGGTGCACGTTCCTCAAAAAATGGTTAAAATCCCTCATACGTCACGACGATGTTGTGAGTTCAATCCAAAAGGGTCGCTACATTTTCGAACAGTACTTATGGGCCCAAAACGGACACCGTCTGCAAAAGTTATGATCATTTCTTCGAAGGTCGACAATCCAAGAGTTCCAAATATGCGAGTTGTCGTTCTTTAAAAAATGGTCGAAAATCTTAATACCTCATTACGAAATCGTGAGCCAAACCCGAAACGGTCGCTACATTTTCGAAAAGTACTTTTGGTCCCAAAAACGGACACTGTGTTCAAAAGCTATGCTCAATTCTTCGAACGCCGTCTGTCCAAATATTCAGGTGCACGTTCCTCAAAAAATGGTCAAAATCCCTCATACGTCGCGACGAAGTTGTGAGTTCAATCCAGAAGGGTCGCTACATTTTCGAACAGTACTTATGAGCCCAAAACGGACACCGTCTGCAAAAGTTACGATCATTTCTTCGAAGGTCGACAATCCAGGAGCTCCAAATATGCGAGTTATCGTTCTTTAAAAAATGGTCGAAAACCTTAATACGTCATTACGAAATCGTGAGCTAAACCCGAAACGGTCGCTACAATTTCGAAAAGTACTTATGGTCCCAAAAACGGACACTGTGTTCAAATGCTATGCTCAATTCATCGAACGCCGTCAGTCCAAATATGCGGTTCACGTTCCTCAAAAAATAGTCAAAATCCCTCATACGTCACGAAGAAGTTGTGAGTTCAATCTAGAAGGGTCGCTACATTTCTGAAAAGTACTTATGGTCCCAAAACGGACACCGTCTGCAAAAGTTACGATCATTTCTTCGAAGGTCGACAATCCAGGAGTTCCAAATATGCGAGTTGTCGTTCTTTAAAAAATGGTCGAAAACCTTAATACGTCATTACGAAATCGTGAGCTAAACCCGAAACGGTCGCTACATTTCCAAAAAGTACTTATGGCCCAAAAACGGACACTGTCTGCAAAAGCTATGCTCAATTCTTCGAACGCCGTCACTCTAAATATGCAGGTGCACGTTCCTCAAAAAATGGTTAAAATCCCTCATACGCCACGACGAAGTTGTGAGTTCAATCCAGAAGGGTCGCTATATTTTCGAAAAGTACTTATGGTCCCAAAACGGGACACTGTGTTCAAAAGCTATGCTCAATTCTTCGAACGCCGTCAGTCCAAATATGCAGGTGCACGTTCCTCAAAAAATGGTCAAAATCCCTCATACGTCGCGACGAAGTTGTGAGTTCAATCCAGAAGGGTCGCTACATTTTCGAACAGTACTTATGGGTGAGCTAAACCCGAAACGGTCGCTACATTTCCGAAAAGTACTTATGGTCCCAAAAACAGACACTGTGTTCAAAAGCTATGCTCAATTCTTCGAACGCCGTCAGTCCAAATATGCAGGTGCACGTTCCTCAAGAAATGGTTAAAATCCCTCATACGTCACGACGAAGTTGTGAGTTCAATCCAGAAGGGTCGCTTCATTTCCAAAAAGTACTTATGGTCCCAAAACGGACACCGTCCGCAAAAGTTACGATCATTTCTTCGAAAG
>NW_019263506.1:6871-7034 GCF_002742605.1 Olea europaea var. sylvestris
AAACGGTCTCTACATTTTCGAAAAGTACTTATGGTCCCAAAAACGGACACTGTCTACAAAAGCTATGCTCAATTCTTCGAACGCCGTCAGTCCAAATATGCAGGTGCACGTTCCTCAAAAAATGGTTAAAATCCCTCATACGTCACGACGATGTTGTGAGTTC
>NW_019263506.1:13760-15440 GCF_002742605.1 Olea europaea var. sylvestris
TCGCTACATTTCCGAAAAGTACTTATGGTCCCAAAAAAGGACACTGTGTTCAAAAGCTATGCTCAATTCTTAGAACGCCGTCAGTCCAAATATGCAGGTGCACGTTCCTCAAAAAATGGTCAAAATCCCTCATACGTCACGACGAAGTGGTGAGTTCAATCCAGAAGGGTCGCTACATTTCTGAAAAGTACTTATGGTCCCAAAACGGACACCGTCTGCAAATGTTACGATCATTTCTTCGAAGGTCGACAATCCAGGAGTTCCAAATATGCGAGTTGTAGTTCTTTAAAAAATGGTCGAAAACCTTAATATGTCATTACGAAATCGTGAGCTAAACCCGAAACGGTCGCTACATTTCCGAAAAGTACTTATGGTCCCAAAAACGGACACTGTGTTCAAAAGCTATGCTCAATTCTTCGAACGTCGTCAGTCCAAATATGCAGGTGCACGTTCCTCAAAAAATGTTCAAAATCCCTCATAGGTCACGACGAAGTTGTGAGTTCAATCCAGAAGGGTCGCTACATTTCCGAAAAGTACTTATGGTCCCAAAACGGATACTGTCTGCAAAAGTTACGATCATTTCTTCGAAGGCCGACAATCTCAGAGTTCCAAATTTGCGAGTTGCCGTTCTTTAAAAAATGGTCGAAAACCTTAATACGTCATTACGAAATCGTGAGCTAAACCCAAAACGATCGCTACATTTTCGAAAAGTACTTATGGTCCCAAAAACGGACACTGTCTGCAAAGGCTATGCTCAATTCTTCGAACGCCGTCAGTCCAAATATGCAGGTGCACGTTCCTCAAAAAATGGTTAAAATCCCTCATACGTCACGACGACGCTGTGAGTTCAATCCAAAAGGGTCGCTACATTTTCGAACAGTACTTATGGGCCCAAAACGGACACCGTTCTTTAAAAGTTACGATCATTTCTTCGAAGGTCGACAATCCAGGAGTTCCAAATATGCGAGTTATCGTTCTTTAAAAAATGGTCGAAAACCTTAATACGTCATTACGAAATCGTGAGCTAAACCCGAAACGGTTGCTACATTTCCAAAAAGTACTTATGGTCCCTAAAACGGACACTGTGTTCAAAAGCTATGCTCAATTCTTCGAACGCCGTCAGTCCAAATATGCGGTGCACGTTCCTCAAAAAATGGTCAAAATTGATTAGTGTCTTAAAGTGCTTCAAAGATATATCATTTAGAAGGCATTTTACATTCACTTTGTTTAAAAATGCTAATGTTAGTCTCTAATTCCAATTCTCATGCCGTAAATTCAATTTCCATAAATACATGGTTAAAAATGCAATTAATTGAAATACGTATTTACATACATGTCGGCATGAGTATTATACAGTTGAAAGAGTATCTATTTGATGTATTTCACTTGTATTTCCAAATTAGAACAAGTGGAGCAAGTGGAGGAAAATAATGTTGAAAAGTCAAAAATAGTGACTGCCTCAAGCAAGAAGCAGCTGTTGGTAAAATAATCGTAACTTGAGTTTCAGACATTGGATCGAGGTGATTCAAGTTGGATTGGAACGACAAGGAACGTTTCTACAACTTTCATGTTTTAGAAGAAGTCAAATTCGTATCACAATGCAGCCAAAATTATCGTGAAAAGTCCAGCTTGATACCTGCCGGATACAGCTTTACCTGTGAAGCAGCACTTATTGTTTTT
>NW_019263507.1:0-15432 GCF_002742605.1 Olea europaea var. sylvestris
CTCAATTGTTCGTATACCGACAATCCCAGCGTTCCAAATATGCAAGTGCTCATTCTTTCGAAAAATGGCCGAAATCCCTCGTATGACACGACGACGTTGTGAGTTCAATCCGAAACGGTCGCTACATTTCCAAAAAGGACTTACGGGCCCAAAGTGGACACCGTGTGCAATAGTTACGCTCAATTCTTCGTACGTCGACAATCCAAGCATTCCAAATATGCAAGTGCTCACTCTTTCAAAAAATGGCCGAAATCCCTCGTACGTCACGACAAAGTGGTGAGTTCAATCCAAAACGGTCGCTACTGTTCCAAAAAGTACTTACGGGCCCAAAACGGACACCGGGTGCAAAAGTTGTGCTCAATCCTTCGTACGTCGACAATCCAAGCGTTCCAAATATGCAAGTGCTCACTCTTTTAAAAAATGGCCGAAATCCCTCATCCGTCACGACGAAGTGGTGAGTTCAATCCAAAACGGTCGCTACATTTCCAAAAAGTACTTACAGGCCCAAAACGAACACCGGGTGCAAAAGTTACGCTCAATTCTTCGTACGCCGACAATCCAAGCGTTCCAAATATGCAAGTGCTCACTCTTTCGAAAAATGGCTGAAATCCCTCATACATCACAATGAAGTGGTGAGTTCAATCTAAAACGGTTGCTACATTTCCAAAAAGGACTTACGGGCCCAAAACGGACACAGGGTGTATAAGTTACACTCAATTGTTCGTATACGGACAATCCCAGCGTTCCAAATATGCAAGTGCTCATTCTTTCGAAAAATGGCCGAAATCCCTCGTATGACATGACGACGTTGTGAGTTCAATCCGAAACGGTCGCTACATTTCCAAAAAGGACTTACGGGCCCAAAATGGACACCGTGTGCAATAGTTACGCTCAATTCTTCGTACGCCGACAATCCAAGCATTCCAAATATGCAAGTGCTCACTCTTTCAAAAAATGGCCGAAAGCCCTCGTACGTCACGACAAAGTGGTGAGTTCAATCCAAAACGGTCGCTACTGTTCCAAAAAGTACTTACGGGCCCAAAATGGACACCGGGTGCAAAAGTTGCGCTCAATCCTTCGTACGTCGACAATCCAAGCGTTCCAAATATGCAAGTGCTCACTCTTTTAAAAAATGGCCGAAATCCCTCATACGTCACGACGAAGTGGTGAGTTCAATCCAAAACGGTCGCTACATTTCCAAAAAGTACTTATGGGCCCAAAACGAACACCGGGTGCAAAAGTTTTGCTCAATCCTTCGTACGCCGAAAATCCAAGCGTTCCAAATATGCAAGTGCTCACACTTTCGAAAAATGGCCGAAATCCCTCATACGTCACGACGAAGTGGTGAGTTCAATCCCAAACGGTTGCTACATTTATAAAAAGAACTTATGGTCCCAAAACGGACACCATGTTCAAAAGTTACGCTCAATTCTTCGTACGCCGACAATCCAAGCGTTCCAAATATGCAAGTGCTCACTCTTTTAAAAAATGGCCGAAATCCCTCATACGTCACGACGAAGTGGTGAGTTCAATCCAAAACAGTCGCTACATTTCCAAAAAGTACTTACGGGCCCAAAACGGACACCGTGTGCAAAAGTTACGCTCAATTCTTCGTACATCAACAATCTAAACGTTCCAAATATGCAAGTGCTCACACTTTCGAAAAATGGCCGAAATCCCTCATACGTCACGACGAAGTGGTGAGTTCAATCCCAAACGGTTGCTACATTTATAAAAAGTACTTATGGTCCCAAAACGGACACCATGTTCAAAAGTTACGCTCAATTCTTCGTACGCCGACAATCCAAGCGTTCCAAATATGCAAGTGCTTATTCTTTCAAAAAATGGCCGAAATCCATCTTTTGTCACGACGAAGTGGTGAGTTCAATCCAAAACGGTCGCTACATTTTCAAAAAGTACTTATGGGCCCAAAACGGACGCCGTGTTCAAAAGTTACGCTCAATTCTTCGTACACCGACAATCTAAAAGTTCCAAATATGCAAGTGCTCACACTTTCGAAAAATGGCTGAAATCCCTCTTACGGCATGACGAAGTGTGAGTTCAATCCCAAACGGTTGCTACATTTCCAAAAAGTACTTATGGTCCCAAAACGGACACCATGTGCAAAAGTTACGCTCAATTCTTCGTACGCTGACAATCCAAGCGTTCCAAATATGCAAGTTCTCATTCTTTCGAAAAATGGACGAAATCTCTCGTACGTCACGACGAAGTTGTGAGTTCAATCCAAAACGGTCGCTGCATTTCCAAAAAGGACTTACGGGCCCAAAATGGACACCGGGTGCAAAAGTTACGCTCAATTCTTCGTACGCCGACAATCCAAGCGTTCCAAATATGCAAGTGCTCACTCTTTCAAAAAATGGTTGAAATCCCTCGTACGTCGCGACAAAGTGCTGAGTTCAATCCACAACGATCGCTACAGTTCCAAAAAGTAATTATGGTCCCAAAACGGACACCGGGTGCAAAAGTTGCGCTCAATTCTTCGTACGTCGACAATCCAAGCGTTCGAAATATGCAAGTGTTCATTCTTTCGAAAAATGGCCAAAATCCCTCGTACGACACGACGAAGTGGTGAGTTCAATCCAAAACGGTCGCTACATTTCCAAAAAGTACTTATGGTCCCAAAATTGACACTGTGTGCAAAAGTTACGCTCAATTCTTCGTACGCCGACAATCCAAGCGTTCCAAATATGCAAGTGCTCATTCTTTTAAAAAATTGCCGAAATCCCTCATACGTCACGATGAAGTGGTGAGTTCAATCCAAAATGGTCGCTACATTTCCAAAAAGGACTTACGGGCCCAAAATGGACACCGGGCGCAAAAGTTACGCTCAATTCTTCGTACGCCCCGACAATCCAAGCGTTCCAAATATGCAAGTGCTCACTCTTTCAAAAAATGGCTGAAATCCCTCGTACGTCACGACAAAGTGGTGAGTTCAATCCAAAACGGTCGCTACAGTTCCAAAAAGTACTTACGGGCCCAAAACGGACACCGGGTGCAAAAGTTACGCTCAATTCTTCGTACCCCGACAATCCAAGCGTTCAAAATATGCAAGTGCTCGCACTTTAAAAAAAAGGCCGAAATCCCTCTTACGTCACGACGACGTGGCGAGTTCAATCCAAAACGGTCGCTACATTTCCAAAAAGTACTTATGGTCCCAAAACGGACACCGTGTGCAAAAGTTACGCTCAATTCTTCGTACGCTGACAATCCAAGCGTTCCAAATACGAAAGTGCTCACACTATCTAAAAATGGCCAAAATCCCTCTTACGTCACGACGAAGTTGTGAGTTCAATCCAAAATGGTCGGTACATTTCCAAAAAGGACTTACGGGCCCAAAACGGACACCGTGTGCATAAGTTTCGCTCAATTCTTCGTACGCCGACAATCCAAGCATTCCAAATATGCAAGTGCTCACTCTTTCGAAAATTGACCGAAATCTCTCATACGTCACGACGAAGTGGTGAGTTCAATCAAAAATAGTCGCTACATTTTCAAAAAGTACTTACGGGCCCAAAACGGACACCGTGTGCGAAAGTTATGCTCAATTCTTCGTACACCGACAATCTAAATGTTCCAAATATGCAAGTGCTCACACTTTCGAAAAATGGCCGAAATCCCTCATACGTCACGACGAAGTGGTGAGTTCAATCCCAAACGGTTGCTACATTTATAAAAAAGTACTTATGGTCCCAAAACGGACACCATGTGCAAAAGTTACGCTCAATTCTTCGTACACCGACAATCCAAGCGTTCCAAATATGCAAGTGCTTATTCTTTCGAAAAATGGCCGAAATCCCTCTTTCGTCACGACGAAGTGGTGAGTTCAATCTAAAACAGTCGCTACATTTTCAAAAAGTACTTATGGGCCCAAAACGGACGTCGTGTCCAAAAGTTACGCTCAATTCTTCGTACACCGACAATCTAAACGTTCCAAATATGCAAGTGCTCACACTTTCGAAAAATGGCCGAAATCCCTCATACGTCACGACGAAGTGGTGAGTTCAATCCCAAACGGTTGCTACATTTCCAAAAAGTACTTATGGTCCTAAAACGGACACCATGTGCAAAAGTTACGCTCAATTCTTCGTACGCTGACAATCCAAGCGTTCCAGATATGCAAGTGCTCATTCTTTCGAAAAATGGCCGAAATCCCTCGTACGTCACGACGAAGTTGTGAGTTCAATCCAAAACGATCGCTGCATTTCCAAAAAGGACTTACATGCCCAAAATGGACACGGGGTGCAAAAGTTACGCTCAATTCTTCGTACGCCAACAATCCAAGCGTTCCAAATATGCAAGTGCTCACTCTTTCAAAAAATGGTTGAAATCCCTCGTACGTCACGACAAAGTGCTGAGTTCAATCCAAAACGATCGCTACAGTTCCAAAAAGTAATTATGGTCCCAAAACGGACACCGGGTGCAAAAGTTGCGCTCAATTCTTCGTACGTCGACAATCCAAGCGTTCGAAATATGCAAGTGTTCATTCTTTCGAAAAATGACCGAAATCCCTCGTACGACACGACGAAGTGGTGAGTTCAATCCAAAACAGTCGCTACATTTCCAAAAAGTACTTAAGGTCCTAAAACGGACACCGTGTGCAAAAGTTACGCTCAATTCTTCGTACCCCGACAATCCAAGCGTTCCAAATATGCAAGTGCTCATTCTTTCAAAAAATTGCCGAAATCCCTCATACGTCACGACGAAGTGGTGAGTTCAATCCAAAATGGTCGCTACATTTCCAAAAAGGACTTACGGGCCCAAAATGGACACCGGGTGCAAAAGTTACGCTCACCCTCGTACGTCACGACAAAGTGGTGAGTTCAATCCAAAACGGTCGCTACAGTTCTAAAAAGTACTTACGGGCCCAAAACGAACACCGGGTGCAAAAGTTACGCTCAATTCTTCGTACCCCGACAATCCAAGCGTTCAAAATATGCAAGTGCTCGCACTTTAAAAAAAAGGCCGAAATCCGTCTTACGTCACGACGACGTGGCGAGTTCAATCCAAAACGGTCGCTACATTTCCAAAAAGTACTTAGGGGCCCAAAAGGGACACCGTGTGCAAAAGTTACGCTCAATTCTTCGTACGCCGACAATCCAAGCGTTCCAAATATGCATGTGCTCATTCTTTTGAAAAATGGCCAAAATCCCTCGTACGTCACGATGAAGTTGTGTGTTCAATCCAAAATGGTCGCTACATTTCCAAAAAGTACTTAGGGGCCCAAAAGGGACACCGTGTGCAAAAGTTACGCTCATTTATTCGTACGCCGACAATCCAAACGTTCCAAATTTGCAAGTGCTCACTCTTTCGAAAAATGGCCGAAATCCCTCATACGTCACGACGAAGTGGTGAGTTCAATCCAAAATGGTTGTTAAATTTCGAAAAACAACTTACGGGCCCAAAACGGACTCCGGGTGCAAAAGTTACGCTCAATTCTTCGTACCCCGACAATCCAAGCGTTCAAAATATCCAAGGGCTCACACTTTCAAAAAATGGCCGAAATCCCTCTTACGTCACGACGAAGTGGCGAGTTAAATCCAAAACGGTCGCTACATATCCAAAAAGTTATTACGGGCCCAGAACGGACACCATGTGCAAAAGTTACGCTCAATTCTTCATACGTTGACAATCCAAGCGTTCCAAATATGCAAGTGCCCATTCTTTTAAAAAATGGCCGAAATCCCTCGTACGTCATGACGAAGTAGTGTGTTCAATCCAAAACGGTCTCTACATTTCCAAAAAGTACTTACGGGCCCAAAACGGACACCCTGTGCAAAAGTTACGTTCAATTCTTCGTACGCCGACAATCCAAGCGTTCCAAATATGCAAGTGCTCACACTTTCGAAAAATGGCCGAAATCCCTCATACGTCACGACGAAGTGGTGAGTTCAATCCAAAACGGTCGCTACATTTCCAAAAAGTACTTATGGTCCCAAAATGGACACCTTGTGCAAAAGTTACGCTCAATTCTTCGTACGCCGACAATCCAAGCGTTCCAAATATGCAAGTGCTTATTCTTTCGAAAAATGGCGAAAATCCTTCATTTGTCACGACGAAGTTGTGAGTTCAATCCAAAACGATCGCTACATTTTCAAAAAGTACTTACGGGCCCAAAACGGACACCCTGTGCAAAAGTTACGCTCAATTCTTCGTACGCCGACAATCCAAGCGTTCCAAATGTGCAAGTGCTCACTCTTTCAAAAAATGGCCAAAATCCCTCATACGTCACGATAAAGTGGTGAGTTCAATCCAAAACGGTCGATACATTTCCGAAAAGGACTTACGGGCCCAAAATGGACACCGGGTGCATAAGTTTTGCTCAATTCTTCGTACGCCGACAATCCAAGCGTTTAAAATATGCAAGTGCTCACTCTTTCGAAAAATGGCCAAAATTCCTCATACCTCACGACGAAGTGGGGAGTTCAATCCAAAACGATCCCTACATTTCTCAAAAGGACTTACGGGCTAATAACGTACACCGGGTGCAAAAATTACGCTCAATTCTTCGTACGCCGACAATCCAACCGTTCCAAATTTGCAAGTGCTCACTCTTTCGAAAAATGGCCGAAATCCCTCATACGTCATGATGAAGTGGTGAGTTCAATCCCAAACGTTCGCTACATTTCCAAAAAGGACTTATGGTCCCAAAACGGACACCGTGTGCAAAAGTTAGGCTCAATTCTTCGTACGCCGACAATCCAAGCGTTCCAAATATGCAAGTGCTTACACTATCTAAAAATGGCCGAAATCCCTCTTACGTCACGACGAAGTTGTGAGTTCAATCCAAAACGGTCGCTCCATTTCCAAAAAGGACTTACGGGCCCAAAACGGACACCGTGTGCAAAAGTTACGCTCAATTCTTGGTACGCGGACAATCCAAGCTTTCCAAATATGCAAGTGCTCACACTGTCGAAAAATGGCCAAAATCCCTCATACGTCACGACGAAGTGGTGAGTTCAATCCAAAACGGTCGCTACATTTCCAAAAAGTACTTACAGGCCCAAAACGAACACCGGGTGCAAAAGTTACGCTCAATTCTTCGTACGCCGACAATCCAACCATTCCAAAAATGCAAGTGCTCACTCTTTCAAAAAAATGGCCGAAATCCCTCATACGTCACGACGAAGTGGTGAGTTCAATCCAAAATTGTCGTTACATTTCTAAAAGTACTTACGGGCCCAAAACGAACACCGGGTGCAAAAGTTATGCTCAATCCTTCGTACGCAGACAATCCAAGCGTTCCAAATATGCAGCTGCTCACACTTTTGAAAAATGGCTGAAATCCCTCATACGTCACGACGAAGTGGTGAGTTCAATCCAAACGGTCGCTACATTTCCAAAAAGTACTTATGGTCCCAAAACGGACACCGTGTGCAAAAGTTACGCTCAATTCTTCGTCCATCGACAATCCAAGCTTTCCAAATATGCAAGTGCTCACTCTTTCAAAAAATGGCCAAAATCTCTCATACGTCACGATGAAGTGGTGAGTTCAATCCAAAACTGTCGCTACATTTCCAAAAAGGACTTACGGGCCCAAAACGGACACAGGGTACAAAAGTTACGCTCAATTCTTCGTATGTCGACAATCCAAGCTTTCCAAATATGCAAGTGCTCACACTTTCGAAAAATGGCCGAAATCCCTCATACGTCACGACGAAGTGGTGAGTTCAATCCAAAACGGTCGCTACATTTCCAAAAAGAACTTATGGTCCCAAAACGGACACCGCGTACAAAAGTTATGCTTAATTCTTCATACGCTGACACTCCAAGCGTTCCAAATATGCAAGTGCTCATTCTTTTGAAAAATGGCCGACATCCCTCATACGTCACGACGAAGTGGTGAGTTCAATCCAAAACGGTCGCTACATTTCCAAAAAGTACTTATGGTCCCAAAACGGACACCGTGTACAAAAGTTATGCTCAATTCTTCATACCCTGACACTCCAAGCGTTCCAAATATGCGAGTGCTCACAGTATCTAAAAATGGCCTAAATCTCTCTTACATCACGACGAAGTTGTGAGTTCAATCCAAAACGGTCGCTACATTTCCAAAAAGGACTTACGGGCCCAAAACGGACACAGGGTGCAAAAGTTACATTCAATTCTTCGTATGTCGACAATCCAAGCTTTCCAAATATGCAAGTGCTCACACTTTCGAAAAATGGCCGAAATCCCTCATACGTCACGACGAAGTGGTGAGTTCAATCGAAAACGGTCGATACATTTCCAAAAAGTATTTACGGGCCCAAAACGAACACCGGGTGCAAAAGTTACGCTCAATCCTTCGTATGTCGACAATCCAAGCGTTCCAAATATGCAAGTGCTCACACTTTCGAAAAATGGCCGAAATCCCTCATACGTCACGACGAAGTGGTGAGTTCAATCGAAAACGGTCGCTACATTTCCAAAAAGGACTTACGGGCCCAAAATGGACACCGTGTGCAATAGTTACGCTCAATTCTTCGTACGCTGACACTCCAAGCGTTCCAAACATGCGAGTGCTCACACTATCTAAAAATGGCCGAAATCTCTCTTACGTCACGACGAAGTTGTGAGTTCAATCCAAAACGGTCGCTACATTTCCAAAAAGGACTTACGGGCCCAAAACGGACACCGGGTGCAAAAGTTACGCTCCATTTTTTGTACGCTGACAATCCAAGCGTTCCAAATATGCAAGTGCTCACTCTTCTGAAAAATGGCTGAAATCCCTCATACGTCACGATGAAGTGGTGAGTTCAATCCAAAACGGTCGCTACATTTCAAAAAAGTACTTACAGGCCCAAAACGAACACCGGGTGCAAAAGTTACGCTCAATTCTTCGTACGCCGACAATCCAACCGTTCCAAATATGCAAGTGCTCACTCTTTCGAAAAATGGTCGAAATCCCTCATACGTCACAACGAAGTGGTGAGTTCAATCTAAAACGGTCGCTACATTTCCAAAAAGGCTTACGGGCCCAAAACGGACACAGGGTGCATAAGTTACGCTCAATTGTTCGTATATCGACAATCCCAGCATTCCAAATATGCAAGTGCTCATTCTTTCGAAAAATGGCCGAAATCCCTCGTACGTCACGACGACGTTGTGAGTTCAATCCGAAACGGTCGCTACATTTCCAAAAAGGACTTACGGGCCCAAAATGGACACCGTGTGCAATAGTTACGCTCAATTCTTCGTATGCTGACAATCCAAGCATTCCAAATATGCAAGTGCTCACTCTTTCAAAAAATGGCCGAAATCCCTCGTACGTCACGACAAAGTGGTGAGTTCAATCCAAAACGGTCGCTACAGTTTCAAAAAGTACTTACGGGTCCAAAACGGACAACGGGTACAAAAGTTGCGCTCAATCCTTCGTACGTCGACAATCCAAGCGTTCCAAATATGCAAGTGCTCACTCTTTCGAAAAATGGCCGAAATCCCTCATACGTCACGACGAAGTGGTGAGTTCAATCTAAAACGGTCGCTACATTTCCAAAAAGGACTTACGGGCCCAAAACGGACACAGGGTGCATAAGTTACGCTCAATTGTTCGTATATCGACAATCCCAGCGTTCCAAATATGCAAGTGCTCATTCTTTCGAAAAATGGCCGAAATCCCTCGTACGTCACGGCGACGTTGTGAGTTCAATCCGAAACGGTCGCCACATTTCCAAAAAGGACTTACGGGCCCAAAATGGACACCGTGTGCAATAGTTACGCTAAATTCTTCATACGCCGACAATCCAAGCATTCCAAATATGCAAGTGCTCATTCTTTCAAAAAATGGACGAAATCCCTCGTACGTCACGACAAAGTGGTGAGTTCAATCCAAAATGGTCGCTACAGTTCCAAAAAGTACTTACGGGCCCAAAACGGACATCGGGTGTAAAAGTTGCGCTCAATCCTTCGTACGTCGACAATCCAAGCGTTCCAAATATGCAAGTGCTCACTCTTTCAAAAAATGGCCGAAATCTCTCATAAATGGTCGCTACATTTCCAAAAGTACTTACGGGCCCAAAACGAACACCGGGTGCAAAAGTTACGCTCAATTCTTCGTACGCCGACAATCCAACCGTTCCAAATTTGCAAGTGCTCACTCTTTTGAAAAATGGCCGAAATCCCTCATACGTCATGATGAAGTGGTGAGTTCAATCCAAAACGGTCGCTACATTTCCAAAAAGGACTTACGGGCCCAAAACGGACACCGTGTGCATAAGTTACGCTCAATTCTTCGTACGTCGACAATCCAAGCATTCCAAATATGCAAGGGCTCACTCTTTCGAAAATTGACCGAAATCCCTCATACGTCACGATGAAATGGTGAGTTCAATCCAAAACTGTCGCTACATTTCCAAAAAGTACTTACGGGCCCAAAACGGACACCGGGTGCAAAAGTTACTCTCAATTCTTCGTACGCCGACAATCCAAGCATTCCAAATTTGCAAGTGCTCACTCTTTAGAAAAATGGCCGAAATCCCTCGTACGTCATGGGGAAGTTGTGAGTTTAGTCCAAAACGGTCGCTACATTTCCAAAAAGTACTTATGGTCCCAAAACGGACACCGTGTTCAAAAGTTACGCTCAATTCTTCGTACGCCGACAATCCAAGCGTTCCAAATAAGCAAGTGCTCATTCTTTTGAAAAATGGCCGAAATCCCTCATACGTCACGACGAAGTGGTGAGTTCAATCCAAAACGATCGCTACATTTCCCAAAAGGACTTACGGGCTAATAACGGACACCGGGTGCAAAAGTTACGCTCAATTCTTCGTACGCCGACAATCCAAGCGTTCCAAATTTGCAAGTGATCACACCTTCGAAAAATGGCCAAAATCCCTCATACGTCACGATGAAGTGGTGAGTTCAATCCAAAACGGTCGCTACATTTCCAAAAAGTACTTACGAGCCCAAAACGAACACCGGGTGCAAAAGTTACGCTGAATCCTTCGTACGTCGACAATCCAAGCATTCCAAATATGCAAGTGCTAACACTTTCGAAAAATGGTTGAAATCCCTCATATGTCACGACGAAGTGGTGAGTTCAATCCCAAACGGTCGCTACATTTTCAAAAAGGACTTACGGGCCCAAAACGGACATCGGGTACAAAAGTTACACTCAATTCTTCATACGCCGACAATCCAAGCGTTCCAAATATGCAAGTGCTCACTCTTTCGAAAAATGGCCGAAATCCCTCGTACGTCATGACGAAGTGGTGAGTTCAATCGAAAACTATCGCTACATTTCCAAAAAGTACTTATGGTCCCAAAACGGACACCGTGTGCAAAAGTTACGCTCAATTCTTCGTACGCCGACAATCCAAGCGTTCCAAATATGCAAGTGCTCACTCTTTCGAAAAATGGCCGAAATCCCTCTTACGTCACGACGAAGTGGTGAGTTCAATCCAAAACTGTCGCTACATTTCCAAAAAGTACTTATGGTCCCAAAACGGACACCGTGTGCAAAAGTTACGCTCAATTCTTCGTACGCCTACAATCCAAGCGTTCCAAATATGCAAGTGCTCACTCTTTCGAAAAATGGCCGAAATCCCTCTTACGTCACGACGAAGTGGTGAGTTCAATCCAAAACTGTCGCTACATTTCCAAAAAGTACTTATGGTCCCAAAACGGACATCGTGTGCAAAAGTTACGCTCAATTCTTCGTACGTCGACAATCCAAGCGTTCCAAATATGCAAGTGCACATTCTTTCGAAAAATGGCCTAAATCCCTCATACGTCACGACGAAGTTGTGAGTTCAATCCAAAACGGTCGCTGCATTTCCAAAGAGGACTTACGGGCCCAAAATGGACACTGGGTGCAAAAGTTACGCTCAATTCTTCGTACGCCGACAATCCAAGCGTTCCAAATATGCAAGTGCTCACTCTTTCAAAAAATGGTTGAAATCCCTCGTACGTCACGACAAAGTGGTGAGTTCAATCCAAAACGGTCGCTACAGTTCCAAAAAGTACTTATGGTCCCAAAACGGACACCTGGTGCAAAAGTTGCGCTCAATTATTCGTACGTCGACAATCCAAGCGTTCGAAATATGCAAGTGTTCATTCTTTCAAAAAATGGCCGAAATCCCTCGTACGACACGACGAAGTGGTGAGTTCAATCCAAAACGGTCGCTACATTTCCAAAAAGTACTTATGGTCCCAAAACGGTCACCGTGTGCAAAAGTTACGCTCAATTCTTCGTAGCCGACAATCCAGGCGTTCCAAATATGCAAGTGCTCATTCTTTCGAAAAATTGCCAAAATCCCTCAAACGTCACGACGAAGTGGTGAGTTCAATCCAAAACGGTCGCTACATTTCCAAAAAGGACTTACGGGCCCAAAATGTACACCGGGTGCAAAAGTTACGCTCAATTCTTCGTACGCCGACAATTCAAGCGTTCCAAATATGCAAAAGCTCACTCTTTCAAAAAATGGCTGAAATCCCTCGAACGTCACGACAAAGTGTTGAGTTCAATCCAAAACGGTTGCTACAGTTCCAAAAAGTACTTACGGGCCCAAAACGGACACCGGGTGCAAAAGTTACGCTCAATTTTTCGTACCCCGACAATCCAAGTGTTCAAAATATGCAAGTGCTCACATTTTCAAAAAAAGGCCAAAATCCCTCTTACGTCACGACGAAGTGGCGAGTTCAATCCAAAACGGTCGCTACATTTCCAAAAATTTATTACGGGCCCAAAATAGACACCATGTGCAAAAGTTACGCTCAATTCTTCGTACGCCGTTAATCCAAGCGTTCCAAATATGCATGTGCTCATTCTTTTGAAAAATGGCCGAAATCCCTCGTACGTCACGACGAAGTAGTGTGTTCAATCCAAAACGGTCGCTACATTTCCAAAAAGTACTTACGGGCCCAAAAGGGACACCGTGTGCAAAAGTTACGCTCAATTATTCGTACGCCGACAATCCAAACGTTCCAAATATGCAAGTGTTCACTCTTTCGAAAAATGGCCGAAATCCCTCATACGTCATGACGAAGTGGTGAGTTCAATCCAAAACGGTTGCTAAATTTCCAAAAATGACTTACGGGCCCAAAACGGACTCCGGGTACAAAAGTTACGCTCAATTCTTCGTACCCCGACAATCCAAGCGTTCAAAATATGCAAGGGCTCACACTTTCAAAAAATGACCGAAATCCCTCTTACGTCACGACGAAGTGGCGAGTTCAATCCAAAACGGTCTCTACATTTCCAAAAAGTTATTACGGGCCCAGAACGGACACCATGTGCAAAAGTTACGCTCAATTCTTCGTACGTCGACAATCCAAGCATTCCAAATATGAAAGTGCTCATTCTTTTGAAAAATGGCCGAAATCCCTCGTACATCATGACGAAATAGTGTGTTCAATCCAAAACGGTCTCTACATTTCCAAAAAGTACTTTGGGCCCAAAACGGACACCGTGTGCAAAAGTTACGCTCAATTCTTCGTACGCTACAATCCAAGCGTTCCAAAAATGCAAGTGCTCACACTTTCTAAAAATGGCCGAAATCCCTCTTACGTCACGACGAAGTGGTGAGTTCATCCAAAACGGTCACTACATTTCCACAAAGTTATTACGGGCCCAGAACGGACACCATGTGCAAAAGTTACGGTCAATTCTTCGTACGCCGACAATCCAAGCGTTCCAAATTTGCAAGTGCTCATTCTTTTGAAAAATGGCCGAAATACCTCGTACGTCACGACGAAGTTGTGAGTTCAATCCAAAACGGTCGCTAAATTTCCAAAAAGTACTTACGGGACCAAAACGGACAACGTGTGTAGAAGTTACCCTCAATTATTCGTACGCCGACAATCTAAACGTTCCAAATATGCAAGTGCTCACATTTTCGAAAAATGGCCGAAATCCCTCATGCGTCACGACGAAGTGGTGAGTTCAATCCCAAACGGTCGCTACATTTCCAAAAAGTACTTATGGTCCCAAAACGGACACCGTGTGCAAAAGTTAGGCTCAATTCTTCGTACGCCGACAATCCAAGCGTTCCAAATATGCAAGTGCTTACACTATCTAAAAGTGGCCGAAATCCCTCTTACGTCACGACGAAGTTGTGAGTTCAATCCAAAACGGTCGTTCCATTTCCAAAAAGGACTCACGGGCCCAAAACGGACACCGTGTGCAAAAGTTACGCTCAATTCTTCGTACGCGGACAATCCAAGCTTTCCAAATTTGCAAGTCCTCACACTGTCGAAAAATTACCAAAATCCCTCATACGTCACGACGAAGTGGTGAGTTCAATCCAAAACGGTCCCTACATTTCCAAAAAGTACTTACAGGCCCAAAACGAACACCGGGTGCAAAAGTTACGCTCAATTCTTCGTACTCCGACAATCCAACCGTTCCAAATATGCAAGTGTTCACTCTTTCGAAAAATGGGCGAAATCCCTCATACGTCACAATGAAGTGGTGAGTTCAATCTAAAACGGTCGCTACATTTCCAAAAAGGACTTACGGGCCCAAAACGGACACAGGGTGCATATGTTACGCTCAATTGTTCGTATACCGACAATCCCAGCGTTCCAAATATGCAAGTGCTCATTCTTTCGAAAAATGACCGAAATCCCTCGTACGTCATGACGACGTTGTGAGTTCATTCCGAAATGATCGCTACATTTCAAAAAAGGACATACGGGTCCAAAATGGACACCATGTGCAATAGTTACGTTCAATTCTTCGTACGCCGACAATCCAAGCATTCCAAATATGCAAGTGCTCACTTTTTCAAAAAATGGCCGAAATCCCTCGTACGTCACGATAAAGTGGTGAGTTCAATCCAAAACGGTCGCTACAGTTCCAAAAAGTACTTACGGGCCCAAAACGAACACCGGTTGCAAAAGTTACGCTCAATCCTTCGTCCGCCGACAATCCAAGCGTTCCAAATATGCAAGTGCTCCCTCTTTCAAAAAATGGCCGAAATCCCTCATACGTCACGACGAAGTGGTGAGATCAATCCAAAACGGTCGCTACATTTCCAAAAAGTACTTATGGTCCCAAAACGGACACCGTGTGCAAAAGTTACGCTCAATTCTTCGAACGCTGACAATCCAAGCGTTCCAAATATGAAAGTGCTCACACTATCTAAAAATGGCCTAAATCCCTCTTACATCACGACGAAGTGCAGAGTTCAATCCAAAACGGTCGCTACATTTCCAAAAAGTACTTATGGTCCCAAAACGGACACCGTGTGCAAAAGTTACGCTCAATTCTTCGAACGCTGACAATCCAAGCGTTCCAAATATGAAAGTGCTCACACTATCTAAAAATGGCCTAAATCCCTCTTACATCACGACGAAGTTGTGAGTTCAATCCAAAACGGTCGGTATATTTCCAAAAAGGACTTACGGTCCCAAAACGGACATCGGGTGCAAAAGTTACGCTCAATTCTTCGTACACCGACAATCCAAGCGTTCCAAATATGCAAGTGCTCA
>NW_019263508.1:0-1296 GCF_002742605.1 Olea europaea var. sylvestris
GAAGAATAAGACAGCAATTGGATGGACCATAGCAGATATCAAAGGGATTAGCCCTTCACTGTGCATATATAAGATTCTCATGGAAGAGAATTTTCGGCCAACCATAGAGAGTCGACGAAGATTGAACCCAAATATGAAGGAAGTGGTTAGATCAGAGGTACTCAAACTTCTAGATGATGGAATCATCTATCCAATATCAGATAGTGCATGGACTAGCCCAGTTCAGGTAGTGCCAAATGAGAAAAATGAGTTGATACTGATCAGAATAGTGACATGATGGAGGGTTTGCATCGATTACGGTAAACTCAATACAGCAACAGGGAAAGATCACTTTTCCCTACCGTTTATAGACCAAATGCTGGGGAGATTGGCAGGCCACTCACGTTACTACTTCATCGACGGGTATTCAGGTTACAATCAGATACCAGTGGCACCAGATGATCAAGAAAAAACTACATTCACGTGCCCTTACTGTACTTTCACATACCGCAGGATGCCTTTCAGCCTTTGCAATGCCTCTGCCACTTTTTAACGTTGTATGATGGCAATTTTCTCAGACATGGCAGAGAAATTTATAGAGATATTTATGGAGGACTTCTCGATCTTCGGGTCTTCGTTTGACGAGTGTTTGGAACACTTGAATCTGGTATTATTAAGATGTAAGGAACCAATTTAGTATTAAACTGGGAAAAATGTCATTTCATGGTGCAAGAAGGGATTGTACTTAGGCATCGGGTCTCAGCAAAAGGGATTGAGGTGGACAAAGTAAAGATTCAGGCTATTGCAAAGTTACCACCACTAATATCAGTTAAAGGGGTTCGTAGCTTCTTGGGACATGTTGGATTCTACAGGAGATTCACAAAGGATTTTTTCAAAAATCACCAAACCCCTCTGCAACCTATTAATGAAAGACGTGCCCTTTAAATTTAATGAGAAATGTCTGACAGCTTTCAACACTTTGAAGAGAAACTCACGTCAGTATCGGTAATTGTAGCACCTAATTGGGAGTTGCCTTTTGAGTTAATGTGTGATGCCAGTTATCATGCCGTAGGTGCAATACTGGGACAGCGAAAGAACAAGATCTTCCATGTGATAGATTACACAAGCCGAATATTGAATAATGCCCAGATCAACTACGTAACCACTGAGAAGGAGCTCTTAGCGGTGGTCTATGCCTTTGACAAATTCAAGTCATATCTCGTGGGGTCTAAGGTCATAGTCTACACAGATCACGCTGCATTGAAGTATCTAATGACAAAGAATGATGCTAAGTCGAGATTAATTCGTTGGGTATTA
>NW_019263508.1:10526-15425 GCF_002742605.1 Olea europaea var. sylvestris
AGCAAAAGTTGAAAATTTCGAGATGAATCTGTGGTGATGAGGGTGATTTGTTGAAGAAAAAAATGAATGAATGAATGAATTGGCAGGGAAAAGAGAGAGGCCCAAGGAAGAGACTGAGGCAAACAAACGAGATTTAGGGAATGAACAAGACGGGGTAGAAGAAAACGGGATTTAATATATGGGTAAAATATGGAGGGAAGCATTTTGGGCTTGGCCTTTTAATAAATGCTATTATATAATGCTTAGATAAAATTCAATTTTATTTTATAGCATTATCAACAAGAATGCTATAAAATAAAATGGTTATAATTGGTATTTCAATTTTTCAAGCATGAGTAGTAGTCTAAGATTCATCGACTCACATGGATGATGATTTGTCCATGTAGATGATGAATGGAAGTGACAAGGAAATAAGATCACTTCAATCATAGTTTCAAGTGGATGATGAATGAATGTGAAACATTATATAGCCAAATGTGTAATTTTGTAAATTATTGTTCATTCATTAGGTTTGAATTTGCATATAGTTTTGAATGAATGAAACGTTCCCCATAAAATATGGTGGAATATTCTCTATTTAACGAATTATTTGTTCAATGATTCTGAAGCTTGTGTCATTTGGTAGTTGAGCATTGATGATTACAATTAATGCTATGAAGAATGTATTTCATTTACAATCCTTAAATGATACAGAAACTGTAAAAGTTAACAATTGAAAGTGTCGAAAAATATATATCGAATTCGATGGACGAAATGTCGAGGTCAACAATTAGTAAATGTCAACTTAATATTTCAACTGTCATATTCACCTGTTTGCTATAGTTTGTTATAATTTATTTGTTGGTGCCAATTGCATGCTTATAAGCTCCAATATTATGATTGTATCAAATGCTTATCATTTCTATCTCAATTTATTTGAGATTCATTGCATCAAACAGGAAAGATTTCATATAGATGGCAAGTAATATCACTATAGTAAGACTTATGTCACGATTGACGTAAAATCTTCGTATTTATGATCCATGCACTGAAATCGAATTGAAGTTCAAAGTCCTGAATACGAATATACCTCCGGTCGAAATGTGTGAAGATGAAACTCAATGATGGAATTAGGCTTTAATTTCTATTTTGTATATGACAATGACGACTTTCGTTGTTTATGTTGTATTATTATGTTACTGTTATTATAGTTATAGCTTCAGATTGGTTACAAACACAACTACAATTGTGCAAAACATAACATTTTATTTACTAACAGCTATCGGCACCAATAGAAACGCGTTCGAATTCTCGAAGGTTGTACGTTGGTAAGTTTTATACAAGACAAAATAATCAAGCATAATAGTTGGTACAAAACTAGACAATACAATAGGTATACAGCAATGCGTAGATACAATAGCCATGATAGGACGATCGATTAATATAAATGAACCACTAACCTCGTTAAAATTTATTGATTGGATTTCCATATTATGCAACTTATTATCACTTCAAGTTATAGATGATCATTGTATCACACAGGACGATCGATTAAATTGAAAAAAAAAATGGGAAGTCTATAATTTTTTGCACTTGGTTGTATATACCTAAACTCGAACATGATTATAATGTACAATTAGTAACAATTACACAATCAAGCTATACAGCTGGCTAAACAACTATCTTTTTGTACACATATACGAAAATAAATTATACAATATTCTTCATCATCAAAATACAAAGATTAGATACTTGAGCTTCATAATCTGCAAAGTTCTACTATTCTCAACCCTTCAAAAAGGAACGAAAATGTTTTCCATTGACCAAATTTCAATTATTTCATATTTTTTCCTTTTTTTACCATTACTAGTGTATGGAGTTCGATTCGAAGTAGACGGAATTCAAATTTGCGTCAAGTGTCGATTCTTCGTCAACACCACCTCTTCAGTTTTAATTAAATCGGTAGCATTTGAGGGAACCTCTAAGACATCTCCTTTAAGATGGTGTTGACGTGCCCTTTAGGGCACTCCTCCAATGGCATCATATTTTGTCAATCTATTCAAAAATCAATAACAAGAGAATACCAAAGGTCAAATGATAATACGTAATACATTTTTTTTGTAACACATGTAGAAGAGCTGTTGAAACAAGTTTGACATTGTATCATAACTTTCGAGAAACAATAACCAACAGTTGAGAATTTCGGATCATAATTGTCAAGGACTCAAGAATGAAAGTTTATCTCGACAGATGAGTTCCATAAGAACTACAAATGAATTATACAGTAACATGAATCAAATGTTTGACTCCTCAAATTGAACCATATTATATCAAATTTAAAAACATGTCAACTCACAAAATTCTGCCCGCATTTAAATTAAACTAAAAAATTTCATCCGAACGACACGTGAACTGATCATAAATCGATTCAACATTTCATTGTCGGTAAAAGATAAAAATGATCCCAACATATGCATTCAAATTATTGTACTTACAGACCGACTAATCAAGTATTTGAGAATACATAATCACAGAACAAATATAACTCCTTATTCATCCAAAATTGAATCAAGGACTCGATGAAAAAATATCAAAAAACATAGATAAATAAACAAGCTTACAAATAAATATAGCTAAGTTGATTCAGAAATTATAAAATGAGACTAACTTGATGCAAACTCGCCCCCATTATTTCTCATTAAATTAAATTAAATTAAATTTTTCTCTCTCCTATTTTTAACCACACAATTTTCAATAAAATAATATTACACGTAAATCAAAAACTTTTCTTTTCTTTTCAACCACTTATTTTTCAAAAAAATACTATTGAAAACATTATAATCTTGAAATAATGGGGCTCAAACGGGGGCATAATCACATAACAAATATAACTCCTTATTCATCCAAAATTGAATCAAGGATCCGATGAAAAAATATCAAAATACATAGATAAATAAACAAGCTTACAAATAAATATAGCTAAGTTGATTCAGAAATTATAAAATGAGACTAACTTGATGCAAACTCAAAATTATATTCATAACATAATACAACAAGAATTTAGTTTAACAATCACCCCCCAAAACAATAACATATTTGGAAAGAAATTCTCTGTAAAACTTCAAAATCAAGTAAAATTGTCAAAATCATACAACTAACACTAAACAAGAGTGTACTAAGATTTCTTACATTCTTACTTCCAAGTGCAGCATAAATGTAATTCACTAAGCAAAAGTGCACTACATTTTTCATCTATTTTCACTTTTTCCTAAGCAAAAAAATTAAGCAATCGTAGTTATAAATCTAAATGAACAAATCTAGTTCAAAAAAGAATGCCAAATAAAAAGGAATAAAATAAAGGAATAAATCTAAATTTTTCTTAAACCAAAAAAATCGAACAAAGTAAAAATTTTACCCAACATTATATGGACAATGCTTGAAAATCTCAATGTTTGTAGAAATTTGAACATTGTTACTTATTAAATAGAAACCCTATATATGAAATTTTTTCCCTCAACTTCAAATAAAGCACAAATTATTCAAAATATTTGAATCTAAAAAAAGTGAAAATGGTATTTACCTCGATTTGAAGTTGGAACCAAATACATATAGTCGGATATTGAACTTGAACTGTACTCCAAGTAGGTGTAGGTTGTCGATTGTAAGATGGGCAAGTGGTTATTGTGGAGTGGAAATTTTTCAAGTTCATTATTTTGTGTGAACTGAGTTTAGAAAGTGGGTTTGCAAAAAGGAGATGCATACAAAATTGGAAAATGGGTTTAAAAAGTGACATGGATGGTTTGATGTGATATTTTTTCACTTTTCGTACTACGTTTCATTTAGAGGGCGTTTGTTTTCTATTTTTGTAAAAATGAGAATGAAAAATATAACCGTTATGAATCATACACAAGATATAGAAATTCAAATTTGGTGACTTGATTGTGATTGATAACGGTCATATTTTTTATTTTAATCAAGAAAAAATGGACAACAAACAGGGGCTTAGTCAAATCAGCTTTAATTAAGAATGTGCAAGGTATTTAAATCTTCAGGAGAGGTAAAAAAAATTCAAAAGTGACATTCTTGCAAAAATTATTAAAATGTGACATTTTTTAAAATTCCAAACCAAAAAATGACATGGGGTACAATTTCCTCAAAAAAAAAAAAATTAATAAATAAATAAAAATTATTAAGAACCAAATTTTCAAAAATCAAGAACCAGAAGAAACCGGTAAAGACTTTATCGCTTGTACAAGCGGCCACCTTTCCTAGTCGATGAACTTCCTCAACCTGGACTCTTGGCCCAGCTCTCATGTCAATAATGGACCTCTGTTTTCTTTGGACTTATTTCCAAAATCCAATTTGCATGGAAAAGCCCCAGAAGATAATCAGTCCAATTCAAGCTCTAACAAAGGCCTCTTTCGTCTTAAAACGAATTCATATTTGTCAATTTAACCAGTCTAAATTATTCTACATATTTGTCAATTTAATACTGAAAATAAGCATTTACGACCATTTTATTTCTACTGAGATGATTTTTTCTGCATATTTTGATGACTCTTCCAGGTCCTAATTCAGGAAGCAACATTATAAATATCAAAGTGGCATTATAAATAGCAAAATAACATCTCAAGAGCATCAAATGTTCAAAGGATGCAGTTCAAATGAAAATATTCAATTATAATCCTCATTCCTAGAAATACCTCCACATAAGGCGCAAATAACTGATATTTCAAAAAATAAGAGAATTCCTTTTTACATGTCCAGAAAATAAAAACACAAAACTGATGCCAGAATTTAGCTACCACTGAATGACATGAAATTGCGTTTCTCACTCTACAAACTCCTCGATGCAGCTACAAGAAGACGAACTTCTTCAAATCAACTGTTCTTCGCCTGAAATTGTGGTTGAGCTCGACT
>NW_019263509.1:0-2261 GCF_002742605.1 Olea europaea var. sylvestris
TTCTCGTCGAATTTTCGAATTGCTGGCCATTGCAAGTAAACTACCAGGATTACCTTACTTTGTTTCGTATTCATAGTTGCTCTGAGGCTGGCTAGTGCGTTTGCTTGGATGTTTTCAGTTCATAGGACTTGAGCGATATGGAACTCATCAAACTCTTTGCAGAGCCGCTTAGCTAACTCTAGGTAGGACGTCATCTTTGTGTCTTTAGAAAGGAAGGTGCCCTGTATTTGGTTTACAATGAGCTGAGAATCGCTGCAGACGTGTATTCGGGTGATTTTGATCTCTTTTGCTAAGACCAGTCCAGCAATGAATGCTTTGTACTCTGCCTCATTGCTTGTTGCCTTGAATTCACGCCTAACCACCTACTCTATTTGATCTCCTTCCGGTGATGTTAAGATAATGCCAAGTCCCGCACCATTGATGTTGCTCGACTATCTATCTGGAGAGTCCATATACCCGTTCCGGTCCATTTGTCAAGCAGAGAAGTTCTCTTTGGGCCAAAACCTGTGAGTTAGGCGTAAAATCAACGATGAAATCTATGAGTACCTGAGATTTGATGGCAGTGCGGGTACAAAGGAAATATCATATTCACTTAATTCGACGGCCCATTTTGTTAGTCGTCCAGACAACTCAGGTTTATAGAGTATTTGTTTTACTGAAAACGATGCCACGACTACTATTGAATGACTCTGGAAGTACGGTCTTAGCTTTCGAGCTGCAGTAACAAGTGACAAGGCTAATTTCTCCAGTTGGCTATAGCTGGTTTCTACATCTAGTAATTCCTTGCTAACATAGTAGATTCGGAGTTGCTTTCCATCTTCTTCGCAGACCAAGACTGCCCTGACCACCATCTCCTAAACTGCCAAGTACATGTATAGTTGTTCTCCGTCTTTTGGTTTCGACAGGAGTGGTGGTGATGTCAGATATTGTTTGAGTTGTTGAAGCGTTTCTTCGCATACTGGGGTCCATTTGAAAGTTTTATTTTTTCCTTAATATGTTATAGAACTTTTGACATTTCTCTAAAGATTGGGAGATGAACCTGTGAAGAGCTGCAAGCCTTCTAGTAAGCCTTTACACTTCATCGATACAATTTGGAGATGAAATGTTAATGATTGATTGGATTTGGTCTGGATTTGCTTCGATTCCCCATTGGGTTACTAAGTAACCTAGAAACTTGCCAGACGATACTCCGAATAAACACTTGGACGGATTAAGCTTAATGTTGTACTTCTTTAGACCTCAAAAGACTGCTTGAGGTGGTCTATGTGTTGATCTGCAATCAAAGACTTCACCAGCATATCATCGATGTAGACTTCCATGGATTTTTCGAGTTGCTGAGCGAACATACGATTTACTGGTCGTTGATAGGTTGCTCCCGCATTTTTTAGTCCGAATGACATAACCTTGTAACAGAACGTGCCTTGCTCTGTCACGAAAGCGGTTTTCTCTTGGTCAGCTGGGTGCATCAATATTTGGTTGTCCCCAGAGAAAGCATCCATAAAGCTTAAAAGCTCATATCCAGCTGTCAAATCGACCATCATGTCTATATGTGGAAGAGTGAAGCTATCCTTTGGACATGCCTTGTTTAGGTTTGTAAAATCGATGCAAACTCTCCACTTACTCTTCTTCTTTTTCACCACGACGACATTAGCCAGCCAGTCTGGTTAGTTAACTTCTCGTATGGAACTTGCTTCCAAAAGTTTTTGGACCTCTTCATTAATGATGCGGTTTCGTTTAGGCGCCAATCTTCTTCAATTCTGTTTGGTCGGAATGCAATGGGGATCAACATTAAATTTGTGCATTATTGCCTCCGGGTCAACACCGGTCATGTCAGTATGTGACCAAGCGAAACAGTCATGGAGTTTACGTACGCCCAAAGAATAACGCGGTGATTATATTACAACTTTGGGGTGTCGTATCTACAGGGAGATGGAAAATTGTTTAAAGTATCAAACAAACTGGGGTTTTCGTGATTTTGTGAAGTGAGTTTTCAATTTGAAGTGGGATTTAAGTATCAATATTTAAAATAGTGAAGCACTGGAATTCACTCTCTCGGATTGGATCAATCAACATTAATCATTCATACATTGTACTCTAAAATCAAGGTTCCTATAACATATTCTTACTTTAGTTTATTGAAATCAGATTAAGAAGCGTCCATATACATCAAGCATACAAAAGTAAATAATCCATCAACGACATACATGAAATTGAAACTCAATAAATATTTCGATCAAACGATAGAAAGAGCGTGACTAATT
>NW_019263509.1:10938-12961 GCF_002742605.1 Olea europaea var. sylvestris
GGTTGCTGACGGAGTTGTTAAAATATTTATAAATTGGGGATACTCTCTCAAACTTTCTAAAATTGTTTATCAACTTTCAAATTGATAAAAAGAAAAATTAAATTCCCATTGAATGAGAATGAGCAATTTTTTATTATTTTTTATGCATCTCTATGTGCCCTCACCGCTTGGGCAATTACAAAGAAAATATTGTATTGATTAAAAAAAAAATGATATTATAATTTCTTCCAAACATACCCTTGCCTCCCTATCTCCTTGTAAGACGCATATTGATTTGTAACTTGGTTGAAAGGAGGGTTGTGATGGGAAGTTTGGTGAGAGGGTAGTTGGGTTTTGGAAATATTGAGTGATTATAAAAACAGATTCATTTTAATATTAAATTTCTATTTTTTATATGTATTTTTCTTCACTTAAACAATTGAAGACTTATATGTCATCATAATCCTATCCACGTTAATTGTTCAAAAAATACTTTTGGGCTGTGTCATAGAACTTAATTTTAAAATGTTACTAAAATATTATTGAACTTTGTCAAATTGCTCTGTAATGCTTTATCCATCACTCTTTAAGATTTCGTCTGTTGAATGAAAAAATAAGAAACGTGTACCCCAAATTGAATATAAGTAACTCATTTTTTTTTTTTTTATAAAAGTTATTTTTAATGTTTACTTATTTTATTGTAAGTAAATTTATTTCAATGTAAACTTTTAAACTTAATCAAACGTGCTCTTTTTCTGCTTCACTTTACGTCATTTTTAAAGACACAATGTCGGGAGATAAATAGATATGCTTGGCATGTTATCGTACATGATTGATCACGTTTGCATGGAAAAAGTAGATTCTACTTGACTTTTGTTACTGTAAAACGAACTATCAAATTGATAATGCGCACCTAACAGAATCCATCTATATATTTGATTGGGAAATCATGCTCATTACTTACTCGAAATAATCACTGACAGCTGTTAGATAGTACGGACTGAATAATGTCGATTCTATACGTAAATGATTGTATCTATCTCAATTAGAATCTTGACATAAGTACTTCACTTTATGTGGACGTTACTTTCTTAAACGATAACTAATTTTGAATAAAACACGTGAATTGTGAAAATCTCCATAATAACTAGACAAGCTATCTTAAATGCTATAAATAGTAAAGTTATAATTAACAAGAGATCAAAGTAACATGTTACACGCAGCAATAATGACATCCTAATTTAGACTAGAAACGATCGACGTTGTTGATTAGTAAATGTCAAACATGGCAAATTCTCATAAACGTTTCATTTATTTAATTTCACCTATACTTTTT
Source organism: Olea europaea var. sylvestris (assembly GCF_002742605.1). Classification (NCBI taxonomy): domain Eukaryota; kingdom Viridiplantae; phylum Streptophyta; class Magnoliopsida; order Lamiales; family Oleaceae; genus Olea; species Olea europaea. The sequence goes on from NW_019263509.1 coordinate 12,254, forward strand.
TGGTGCCTTTCAGGGAATAAGTAATTGCAAATTTGTAAATGGAGTCTTGAGTAACTTATCTCCTTTTTCAACTTTTACCTAAAAAAAAAAAAAATTTATGTTAGGACTTACTCATTTAAGTTTAAGTAATTTAGATATGAGTAAATTTTAAAACTTAGCCAAACGTGCTCTTTATCTCATTTAGTTCACAATGTTGGGAAATAAATAGATACATTTCACTTATTATTGTACATGATTGATCACACGTGAAAGAAAAAAGGAAATCTATTTGACCTCGTGTTATCTGATTGGTCAACGTGCGTCTGATACAAACTTTTATTGAAACGTTTAATTGGGCAATCATGATTAGGAACTTGAGATAAATAATGACAATATGAGGTGAAATAGTGCGGATTGATCAATGTCAATTTTAAACATAAATGAATGAATTTCTGTCTTGTATAGCATCGAGACATAGCAGTTCACTTGTGTGTAAATTCTACTTCATTACATGATAAATGATTTTGGATTAAAAACAAATAACCACGAAAGTTATCTTAAATGCTATAAATAATGAAATTTAACTCGCCCCCGAAACAAAGTAACATGTTATGCACTTCACAAATGTCATCCTAATTTCAACTAGAAGCTATATATACATCGTTGCCTAGCAAATGCTGAACATCATCATTGTAATTAAAAAAAAAAAAAAATTAATTTGTGTTAAAA
>NW_019263509.1:12973-15416 GCF_002742605.1 Olea europaea var. sylvestris
AAAAAAAAAAAAAAAATATATGGTTTTTTTTCCCCCCCCCCCCCCCCCCCCCCACAAAAAAAACAAAAAAAAAACCGACATTTTCAGTCCTTGAGGGGAAGTACTTGTTAATGAAATCATACAAGTATTTGAAAACGAAAAGCTAGTGATTCATTTATAAACAATGTATTATATTAATGAATGTAGTATGTTTATCAAATACGTAAATTACTGCCCATAAAAATAGACCATATTCAAAAAATCAATTTGATTAACCAAAAAAAAATAAAAAAATAATAATAATAATAAAAAAAATCACCCATGCTCTATAATAAATGGAATTCTGTAATATTTAATGTAACATTATCAGCATTACCCATTATTGCAATGGTCAAGTTAATTGTTTCTTAAGATTAATTAATTATTGTAAATAGCAAGTTCAGGATTTGAATAATAATCTTCGCTGTCTGCATAATCCTTGAAATACTGTCCAAATACGGAACGTTATCTGAGGAAGAGAACAAAGAAATTAAAGCAAAGGTTTATCCAAAACTGAAACATTCAGCCCTAATCCCCACTGTCAAGTCCCTGTCATTGTAGAGGCATTTAGAAGAAGAATGAAATTACAGATCCTTTTCTCCACCTTTTTCAATCAAAAATCAGACTTTGGGAGTTCTAAATGATTAATGTAATACACCCTACTTCTAAAAGTCCTATATTTAGCACTTGATTCTTTACTCTTTGTTTTTTGGGTTCTTAGTTTCGGAACTTCCTAAGTAAGTCTCAGTTTGAATTTTAAAATTGTATTAGTTGGAACTGAGATTCCCAAATGAAATATCCGTTTCTTTCCTTTTTACACCTCAGCTTTTCAGATGTGAAGGGCCACAAAACTTTGAATCTCGTGTCATGTATATCGTTCTGGCATTTGTCTTATTCTCACCAGCAAAGTACTCGTTTCTCTATACTTGACATCTGTATTTTTCTCTGATTTTTTTTTTTTAATTTCTCGTAAACTTTGAGAGGTTTGCATTAGGCTGGTTTATGTGCGTGAGCATGTGGGTGTGGTGTTACGCTTGGTCTCTTGATATTTATTCACCAAAGCCCGATTTCCTTTTCGCTTTATTTAACCACAACTAGGTAAATTCTCATTTCTTGCTCACAATTCTCAACTCATTGATTCTCTAGAGTTAATTACGCAAGAAACACTCCTTTCTTCTTATCTCTATAAATTTGGGGTAGGGAAGCCTCTGGCATTTAAGCTTTTGAACTCATTTCAATTCCAGCAAAAAAAGAAATGGAAGGTTTGCGTGGTGGACTCAGCCTCCTCTTCGGCCGCAACAAGGCAGAGGTGGAGGATGATAATTTTGAGCTTCAAGAAGAGGATGTATGGTATAACTATAAACCAAAAGAGGAACAAGATTCGGTCTCAAACTCCAACCCGAAAAGAATCTGAACCACTCTTTTGATTTGGCTTTAGAAACTCCACTTGCATGGAGCATTCCTATAGTCCCGAGAATCATCCTGAGGGCAAATAAAGGTGGTGGCGATGACCGTAACAGTGGTCGCCAGGAGCCGGCACCCGCCAAGGAGGCTGCTTCCCGCATGTTAGCCCCTATTCCTATTACAGATTGGTCGAAGATTTATCCGTTAAATCCCAACAAGGAATTGTGGGAAGCTACATGTGATTTAGAGAAAGCTTTTATTGCCAGTGATAAACAAGTTGGATTTATTGATTTTATATGATGGTGGTGAACTTATCCCACCACATATAATTTTGGCAAGGAGGGAAGCTGTGAAACAGTGTTCTCGCGCCATGTTTGAAGGAATGGGAAGGACTCTCAAGGGAAGAGATCTCACTAATAAGAAGAATTCCGTATTGAAATTAACCGGTTTTATTGAAAATTAAGAAAACCTTCATTTTCTGAATCACCATCATCCATGGCTACATATATATGGCCGGAATAAATAACAATCACCATCTTTCATTTTCATTTCGAGAACTTCATGAGCATCTCATCAGAAGGGTCTTATTCAATTTTGTGTTGTTTAATGTTCGTTTGCTTAGTATGTGTGTCCTTAGTGTGAAAAACTTGATCCACAGCACAATCTTGTTTGTCAGAGGTTGCCGTTGTGGGGGGTTTGCTTAGGTTTCTGTAATTAACGAACTACTGAGATATTGTATGGAAGAATTGTGTTCTGGACAACTAGTGTGTTTCAAGAATCTCTAATCAACTCATTATTAATTATTATTGATTTGCTTATAATTACTTAATGAATCCCAATGTTTTATTAAAACAAAAAATTATTTAATTATCTTTTTCCAACCTTGTTCTATGAAATATTTTAGAAATTAAGTTGAATGAATATGTATTTGATATCTAGTCTATTGGGAAAAAAAATTACAATGTGTTATTTTTATTGAAACATGAATATAGAAGATAATTTTATTTTCTAAGATATTATT
>NW_019263510.1:0-15411 GCF_002742605.1 Olea europaea var. sylvestris
GTCGGAATGGGATCAAATTTGACAGGTTGATCGGGAACAAAAATAGCGCCAGGGGCAATTTCGTCATTTTTCGTGACGGTGTCCGAATGGGCTGAAATTTGATATGCTGATCGGAAACGAAAATCGATCCGGGTGGAATTTCCCCATTTTTCGCGACGGTGTAGGAATGGGCTCAAATTTCAGAGGTTGATCGGAAAGAAAAATTTATCCAGGGCAATTTCGTCATTTTTCGCGACGGAGTCGGAGTGGGCTGAAATTTGACAGGTTGATCGGGAACAAAAATCGTGCCAGGGGCAATTTCGTCATTTTTACGAAGGTGTAGGAATGGGCTCAAATTTGACAGGTTGATCGGAAACAAAAATCGCCCCAGGGGTAATTTCGTCATTTTTCGCGATGGTGTCGTAATGGGCCCAAATTTGACAGGTTGATCGGAAACAAAAATTTATCCGGGGGCAATTTCGTCATTTTTCGCGACGGTGTCGAATTGGGGTCAAATTTGACAAGTTGATCGCAAACAAAAAACGTGGCAGGAGCAATTTTGCCATTTTTCGCGACGGAGTCGGAGTGGGCTGAAATTTGACAGGTTGATCGGGAACAAAAATCGTGCCAGGGGCAATTTCGTCATTTTTACGAAGGTGTAGGAATGGGCTCAAATTTGACAGGTTGATCGGAAACAAAAATGGCGCAGGGGGCGATTTCGTCATTTTTCGTGATGGAGTCAGGATCGGCTCAAATTTGACAGGTTGATCGTGAACAAAAATCGCGCCGGGGCAATTTCGTCATTTTTCGTAACGGTGTCGGAATGGGCTCAAATTTGAAAGGTTGATCAGAAACAAATCGATCCGCGGGAAATTTTGTCATTTTTCGCGACGGAGTCGGAATGGGCTCAAATTTTACAGGTTGATCGGAAACAAAAACCGCGCCAGGGGTAATTTCGTCATTTTTTGCGTCGGTGTGGGAACGGGCAAAAATTTGACAAGTTGATCGGAAACAAAAATCGTACCAGGGGCGATTTCGTCATTTTTCACGACGGTGACAGAATGGGCTCAATTTGACAGGTTGATCGGAAACAAAAATCGCACCGGGGGTAATTTCTTCATTTTTCAGGACGGAGTCGGAATGGGCTCAAATTTGACAAGTTGATCGGAAATAAAAATCGCGCTAGGGGCAATTTCATCTTTTTTCACGACGGAGTATGGATGGGCTAAAATTTGCCCGGTTGATGGGGAACAATAACTGCTCCAGGGGCAATTTCGTCATTTTTCGTGACGGTGTCGGAATGGTCTAAAATTTGACAGGTCGATGGAAAACAAAAATTGCCCCGGGGCCAATTTCATCATTTTTCGCGACGGCGTCGGAATGAGATCAAATTTGACAGGTTGATCGGGAACAAAAATCTCGCCAGGGGCAATTTCGTCATTTTTCGCGACGGTGTCGGAATGGGCTCAAATTTGACAGGTTGATCCAAAATGAAAATCGATCCGGGGAAATTTCATCATTTTTCGCGACGGTGTCAGAATTGACTAAAATTTGACACGTTGATCGGAAACAAAATTCGTGCCAGGGGCAATTTCGTCATTTTTAGCAACGGTGCCGGAATGGGCTAAAATTTGACAGGTTGATCGGAAACAAAAATCGCCCCTGGAGAAATTTCGTCATTTTTCGCGACGATGTCTAAATGACCTCAAATTTGACAGGTTGATCGGAAACAAAAATCCGACCGGGGCAATTTCGTTATTTTTCGCGATGGTGTCGGAATGGGCTAAAATTTGACAGGTTGATCGAAACCAAAAATCGCGCTGGGGGCAATTTCGTCATTTTTCGCGACGGTGTCGGAATGGGCTAAATTTTGACGGGTTGATCGGGATCAAAAACCCTGCTAGGGTTAATTTCGTCATTTTTTTCGACGGTGTCGTAATGGGCTCAAATTTGACAGGTTTATCGGAAACGAAAATCGATCAAGGGAAAATTTCGTCATTTTTTGCGACAGTGTCGGGATGGACTCAAATTTGAGAGGTTGATCGGATACAAAAATTTATCCAGGGGTAATTTCGTCATTTTTCGTGACGGAGTCGGAATGGGCTAAAATTTGACAGGTTGATCGGGAACAAAAATCATGCCAGGGGCAATTTTGTCATTTTTCGGGACGAAGTCGGAATGGGCTCAAATTTGACAGGTTGATCGGAAACAAAAATCGATCCGGGGGTAATTTTGTCATTTTTCACGACAGAGTCGGAATGAGCTCAAATTTGACAGGTTGATTTGAAACAAAAATCGCGCTGGGGGCAATTTCGTCATTTTTCGCGACGGTGTCGGAATGGGCTCAAGTTTGGCAGGCTGATCTGAAACAAAAATTTATCCAGGGGCAATTTCGTCAATTTTCGTGACGGTGTCGGATTGGGCTCAAATTTGATAGGTTGATCGTAAACAAAAAATCGCGCCGGGTGCGATTTCGTCATTTTTCGCGACGGAGTCAGAATGGGCTCAAATTTGACGGGTTGATCGGAAACAAAAATCGATCCAGGCCAAATTTCGTGATTTTTCATGACGGTGTTGGAATGGGCTTAAATTTGACTGGTTGATCGGAAACAAAAATCGCTCCTAGGGCAATTTCGTCATTTTTTGGACGGAGCCGGAATGGGCTCAAATTTGACATGTTGATCGGGAGCAAAAACCATGCTAGGGGCAATTTCATCGTTTTTCGCGACGGTGTCGGAATGGGATCAAATTTGACAGGTCGATCGGAAACGAAAATCGATTCGGGGAAAATTTCGTCATTTTTTGCGAGAGTGTCGAGATGGGCTCAAATTTGACTGGTTGATCGGATACAAAAATTTATCCGTGGGCAATTTCGTCATTTTTCGCGACGGCATCGGAATGGCTCAAATTTGACAGGTTGATCAGAAATAAAAATCGGGCTGGGGGCAATTTTCTCATTTTTCTTGACGACGTCGGAATGGGCTGAAATTTGGCTGGTTGATCGGAAGCAAAAATTGGGCCGGGGGCAATTTCCTCATTTTTCGTGACCTTTGTCGGAATGGGCTCAAATTTGACAGGTTGATCGGAAACAAAAATCGCTCCAGTGGCGATTTCGTTATTTTTCGCGATGGTGTCGAGATGAACTCAAATTTGAGACGTTGATTGGAAACAAAAATCGCGCCGGCGGCAATTTCGTCATTTTTTGCGACGGAGTCGGAATGGGCTCAAATTTGACAGGTTGATCGGTAACAAAAATCGCTCCAGGGACAATTTCGTCATTTTCACGACGTTGTCGGTATGGACTCAAATTTGACAGATTGATCGAAAACGAAAATCGATCCGGGCGGAATTTCGTCATTTTTCGCGACTGTGTCGGATTGGATTCAAATTTGACGGGTTGATCGGGAACAAAAATCGCACCAAGGGCAATTTCGTCATTTTTCAGGACGATGTCGGAATGGGCTCAAATTTGACAGGTTGATCGGAAACAAAAATTGATCCGGGGGGAATGGGCTCAAATTCGACAGGTTGATCGGAAACAAAAATTTATCCGGGGGCAATTTCGTCATATTTCGCGACGGAGTCGGAATGGGCTCAAATTTGACAGGTTGATCGGGAACAAAAATCGCGCCAGGGGCAATTTCGTCATTTCTCGCGACGGAGTTGGAATGGGCTCAAATTTGACAGGTAGATCGGGAACAAAAATCGCGCTTGGGGCAATTTCGTCACTTTTCGCGATGGTGTAGGAATGGGCTCAAATTTGACAGGTTGTTCGGAAGGAAAATTTTTTATGGGGGCAATTTCGTCATTTTTCGCGACGGAGTCGAAATGGGCTCAAATTTGACAGGTTGATCGAGAACAAAAATCGCGCCAGGGGCAATTTCATCATTTTTCGCGACGGTGTCGAAATTGGCTCAAATTTGCCAGGTTGATCGTAAACAAAAATTTATCCGGGGGCAATTTCGTCATTTTTCGTGACGATGCCGGATTTGGCTCAAATTTGACAGGTTTATCGTAAACAAAAATCGCTCAAGGGGGAATTTCGTCATTTTTCGCGACGGAGTCGGAATGGGCTCAAATTTGATAGGATGATCTGGAAAAAAAATCGGGCCAAGGGCAATTTCTACATTTTTCGCGACGGTGTTGGAATGGGCTCAAATTTGACAGGGTGATCGGAAACAAAAATCGATCCGAGGGAAATTTCGTCATTTTTCGCGATGGTGTCGGAATGGGCTCAAATTTGACAGGTTGATCGGAAACAAAAATTTAACCGGGGGCAATTTCGTCATTTTTCGTGACGATGTCGGATTGGGCTCAAATTTGATAGGTTTATCGTAAACAAAAATCGCTCCAGGGGCAATTTCGTCATTTTTCGCGACGGAGTCGGAATGGGCTCAAATTTGACAAGATGATCGGAAACAAAATCCGCGTCACGGGCAATTTCATCATTTTTCTCGACGGAGTCGAAATGGGCTCAAATTTGACCGGTTGATCGTAAACAGAATTCGATCCGGGGGTAATTTCGTCATTTTTCGCGACGGAGCCGGAATGGGCTCAAATCTGACATGTTGATCGGAAGCAGAATTCGATCCGGGGGCAATTTCGTCATTTTTTGCGACGGTGTCGGAATGGTATCAAATTAGACAGGTTGATCGAAAGCAAAAATCGATCGTGGGGAATTTCGTCATTTTTCACGACGGTGTTGGAATGGGCTCAAATTTGATAGGTTGATCGGGAACAAAAATTGTGCCGGGGGCAATATCGTCATTTTTCACGACTGAGTCGAAATGGGCTCAAATTTGGCAGGTTGATCGAAAACAAAAAATCGCTCCTGGGGAAATTTGGTAATTTTTCGCGACGGAGTCGGAATGGGCATAAAATTTGACAGGTTGATCGGAAACAAAAATCGATCCAGGGGCAATTTCGTCATTTTTCGCGACGGTGTCGAAATGGGCTCAAATTGATCGGAAACAAAAATCGATCCGAGGGGAATTTCGCCATTTTTCACGACGAAATCAGAATGGGCTCAAATTTGACAGGTTGATTAGAAACAAAATTCGCGCCGGGGGCAATTTCGTCATTTTTCGCGACGGAGTCGGAATGGGCTCAAATTTGGCAGGTTGATCGGGAACAAAAATCGCGCCAGGAGCAATTTCGTCATTTTTCGCGACGGTGTCAGAATGGCTCAAATTTGACAGATTGATCGGAAACTAAAATCGATCCGGGGGGAATTTTGTCATTTTTCGCGACGTTGTCGGATTGGGTTCAAATTTGACGGGTTGATCGGGAACAAAAATCGCCCTAAGGGCAATTTCTTCATTTTCTCGACGATGTCGGAATGGGCTCAAATTTGACAGGTTGATCGGAAACAAAAATCGATCCGGGGGGAATTCCGTCATTTTTCGCGACGGTGTCGGAATGGGCTCAAATTTGACGGGTTGATCGAAAACAAAAATTTATCCGGGGGCAGTTTCGTCATTTTTCGCGACGGAGTCGGAATGGGCTCAAATTTGACAGGTTGATCGGAAACAAAAATCGCGCCAGGGGCAATTTCGTCATTTTTCGCGACGGAGTCGGAATGGGCTCAAATTTGACAGGTTGATCGGAAACAAAAATCGCGCCAGGGGCAATTTCGTCATTTTTCGCGACGGAGTTGGAATGAGCTCAAATTTGACAGGTTGATCGGGAACTAAAATCGCGCCAGGGGCAATTTCATCATTTTTCGCGACTGCGTCGGAATGGCCCAAATTTGACAGTTTGATCGGAAACAAAAATCGGGCCAGGGGCAATTTCGTCATTTTTCGCGACGGCGTCGGAATGGGCTGAAATTTGGCCGGTTGATCGGAACCAAAAATTGCACCGGGGGCAATTTCCTGATTTTTCGCGACGGTGTCGGAATGGGCTCAAATTTGACAGGTTGATCGGAAACAAAAATCGCTCCAGTGGCGATTTCGTTATTTTTCGCGACGGTTTCGGGATGGGCTCAAATTTGACACGTTGATCGGAAATAAAAATCGCGCCTGCGACAATTTCAACATTTTTCGCGATGAAGTTGGAATGGGCTTAAATTTGACAAGTTGATCGGTAACAAAAATCGAGCCAGGGGCAATTTCGTCATTTTTCAAGACGGTGTAGGAATGGGCTCAAATTTGACAGGTTGATCGGACACAAAAACCGCGTCAGGGGAAATTTCGTCATATTTTGCGACGGAGTCGGAATGGGCTCAAATTTGACAGGTTGATCGGAACAAAATTCGATCTGGGGACAAATTAGTCTTTTTCACGAAGGTGTCGTAATGGGCTCAAATTTGACAGGTTGATTGGGAATAAAAATCGAGCAGGGGCAATTTCGTCATTTTTCGGAACGGAGTCGGAATGGGCTCAAATTTGACAGGTTGACCGGGACGAAAAATCTCCCCGGGGGGGAATTTCGTCATTTTTCGCGACGGAGTCAGAATGGGCTCAAATTTGACAGGTTGATCGGGAACAAAAATCGCGCCAGGGGCAATTTCGTCATTTTTCACAACGGTGTCGGAATGGGCTCAAATTTAACAGGTCGATCAGAAAAAAATCGCTTCAGGGGCAATTTCGTCATTTTTCACAACGGTGTCGGAATGGGCTCAAATTTAACAGGTCGATCAGAAAAAAATCGCTTCAGGGGCAATTTCGTCATTTTTCACAACGGTGTCGGAATGGGCTCAAATTTAACAGGTCGATCAGAAAAAAATCGCTTCAGGGGCAATTTCGTCATTTTTCACAACGGTGTCGGAATGGGCTCAAATTTAACAGGTCGATCAGAAAAAAATCGCTTCAGGGGCAATTTCGTCATTTTTCACAACGGTGTCGGAATGGGCTCAAATTTAACAGGTCGATCAGAAAAAAATCGCTTCAGGGGCAATTTCGTCATTTTTCACAACGGTGTCGGAATGGGCTCAAATTTAACAGGTCGATCAGAAAAAAATCGCTTCAGGGGCAATTTCGTCATTTTTCACAACGGTGTCGGAATGGGCTCAAATTTGACAGGTTGATCGGGAACAAAAATTGCGCAGGGAGCAATTTCGTCATTTTTCGCGACGGTGTCGGAATGGGCTCAAATTTGATAGGCTGATCGGACACAAAAATCGCGCCAGGGGCAATTTCGTCATTTTTACGAAGGTGTCGGAATGGGCTCAAATTTGACAGGTTGATCGGAAACAAAAATCGCGCAGGGGGCAATTTCGTCATTTTTCGCGACGGAGTCGGAATTGGCTCAAATTTGACCGGTTGACCGGGAACAAAAATCTCGCTCAATGGAATTTCGTCATTTTTCGCGACGGAGTCTGAATGGGCTCAAATTTGACAGGTTGATCGGGAACAAAAATCGCGCCAGGGGCAATTTCGTCATTTTTCGCGACGGTGTCGAAATGGGCCCAAATTTGACTGGTTGATCGGAAACAAAAATCGCGCCGGGGCCAATTTCATCATTTTTCGCGACGGTGTCGACATGGGCTCAAATTTGACAGCTTGATCGGGAACAAAAATTGCGCAGGGAGCAATTTCGTCATTATTCGCGACGGTGTCGACATGGGCTCAAATTTGACAGCTTGATCGGGAACAAAAATTGCGCAGGGAGCAATTTCGTCATTATTCGCGACGGTGTCGACATGGGCTCAAATTTGACAGCTTGATCGGGAACAAAAATTGCGCAGGGAGCAATTTCGTCATTATTCGCGACGGTGTCGACATGGGCTCAAATTTGACAGCTTGATCGGGAACAAAAATTGCGCAGGGAGCAATTTCGTCATTATTCGCGACGGTGTCGACATGGGCTCAAATTTGACAGCTTGATCGGGAACAAAAATTGCGCAGGGAGCAATTTCGTCATTATTCGCGACGGTGTCGACATGGGCTCAAATTTGACAGGTTGATCGGAAACAAAAATCGCGCAAGGGGCAATTTCGTCATTTTTCGCGACGGAGTCGGAATTGGCTCAAATTTGACCGTTGACCGGAAACAAAAATCTCGCTCGGGGGAATTTCGTCATTTTTCGCGACGGAGTCGGAATGGGCTCAAATTTGAAGGGTTGATCGGGAACAAAAATCGCGCTAGGGGCAATTTCGTCATTTTTCGCGACGGTGTCGAAATGGGCCCAAATTTGACTGGTTGATCGGAAAAAAAATTTAAACGGGCGCAATTTCGTCATTTTTCTCTACGGGATCGGATTGGGCTCAAATGTCACAGGTTGATCGTAAACAAAAATCGCGCCGGGAGCAATTTCGTCACTTTTCACGACGGAGTCGGAATGGGCTCAAATTTTACAGGTTGATCGGAGACAAAAATCATGCCAGGGGCAATTTCGTCATTTTTTACGAGGGTGTCGGAATGGGCTCAGATTTGATAGGTTGATCGGAAACAAAAATTGCGCAGGGGGCAATTTCGTCATTTTTCGCCACGGAGTCGGAATGGGCTCAAATTTGACAGGTTGATCGGAAGCAAGAATTTATCCGGGGGCAATTTCGTCATTTTTCACGACGGTGTCGGAATGGGCTAAAATTTGAAAGGTTGATCGGAAACAAAAATCGCGCAGGGGCAATTTCGTCAATTTTCGCGACGGAGTCGGAATGGGCTCAAATTTGACAGGTTGATCGGGAACAAAAATCTCGCGGGGCGAAATTTCGTCATTTTTAGCGACGGAGTCGGAATGGGCTCAAATTTGACAGGTTGATCGGGAACAAAAATCGCGCCGGGGGCAATTTCGTCATTTTTCGCGACGGTGTCGGAATGGGCTTAAATTTGACTGGTTGATCGGAAACAAAAATTTATCCATGGAAAATTTCGTCATTTTTCGCGACGGGGTCGGATTGGCGTTAAATTTGACAGGTTGATCGTAAAAATCGCGCCGGGAGCAATTTCTTCATTTTTCGCGACGGAGTCGGAATGGGCTCAAATTTGACAGGTTGATCGGAAAAAAAACCGCGCCTGGGGCAATTTCGTCATTTTCACGAAGGTGTCGGAATGGGCTCAAATTTTACAGGTTGATCGGAAACAAAAATCGCGCAGAGTGCAATTTCGTCATTTTCGCAACGGGGTCGGAATGGGCTCAAATTTGACAGGTTGACCGGGAACAAAAATCTCGCCGGGGGGAATTTCATCATTTTTCGCGACGGAGTCGGAACGGTCTCAAATTTGACAGGTTGATCGGGAACAGAAATCGCGTCAGGGGCTATTTCGTCATTTTTCACGACGGTGTCGGAATGGGCTCAAATTTGACTGGTTGATCGGAAACAAAAATCGCGCCGGGAGCAATTTCATCATTTTTCGCGACGGAATCGGAATGCGCTCAAATTTGACGGGTTGATCGGAAACAAAAATCACGCCAGGGGAAATTTCGTCATTTTTACGAAGGTGTCGAAATGGGCTCAAATTTGACAGGTTGAACGAAAACAAAAATCGATCCGGGGGGATTTCGTCATTTTTCGCGACGGAGTCGGAATGGGCTCAAATTTGATAGGTTGACCTGGAACAAAAATCTCGCCGTGGGCAATTTCGTCATTTTTCGCGACGGTGTCGGAATGGGCTCAAATTTGACTGATTGATCGGAAACAAAAATTTATCCGGGTGCAATTTCGTCATTTTTCGCGACGGGGTCGGATTGGGCACAAATTCTACAGGTTGATCGGAAAAAAAACCACGCCAAAGGCAATTTTGTCATTCTCAAGAAGGTGTCGGAATGGGCTCAAATTTGACAGGTTGATCGAAAACAAAAATCGCGCAGGGGCAATTTCGTTATTTTTCGCGATGGAGTCGGAATGGGCTCAAATTTGACAGGTTGACCGTGAACAAAAATCTCGTCGGGGGCAATTTTTTCATTTTTGTTGACGGTGTCGGAATGGGCTCAAATTTGACAGGTTGATCGGACACAAAAATCGCGCCGGGGCCAATTTCGTCGTTTTTCGCGATCGACTCGGAGTGGGCTCAAATTTGACAGGTTGATCGGAAACAAAAATCGATCCAGGGGAAATTTCGTCAGTTTTCGCTACGGAGTCGGAATGGGCTCAAATTTGACAGGTTGATCGGGAACAAAAATCGCGCATGGGGCAATTTCGTCATTTTTCGCGACGGTGTCGGAATGGGCTCAAATTTGACAGGTTGATCGGAAACAAAAATTTTCCTGGGCAATTTCGTCATTTTTCGCAACGGGGTCGGATTGGGCTCAAATTTGACAGATTGACCGTAAACAAAAATCGCGCCGGGGGCAATTTCGTCATTTTTCGCGACGGAGTCGGAACGGGCTCAAATTTGACAGGTTGATCGGGATCAAAAATCGCTCTAGGGACAATTTCGTCATTTTTCGCGACGGTGTCAGAATGGGCTCTAATTTGTCAAGTTGATCGGTAACGAAAATCGCGCCTGGGGCAATTTCGTCATTTTTCGCGACGGTTTCGGATTGGGCTCAAATTTGACAGGTTGATCGTAAACAAAAATCGCGCCGGGAGCAATTTCATCATTTTTCGCGACGGAATCGGAATGCTCTCAAATTTGACGGGTTGATCGGAAAAAAAAATCACGCCAGGGGAAATTTCGTCATTTTTACGAAGGTGTCGGAATTGGCTCAAATTTGACAAGTTGATCGGAAACAAAAATCGATCCAGGGGGAATTTCGTCATTTTTCGCTACGGAGTCGGAATGGGCTCAATTTTGACAGGCTGATCGGGAACAAAAATCGCGCAAGGGGCAATTTCGTCATTTTTCGCGACGGTGTCGGAATGGGCTAAAATTTGATAGGTTGATCGGAAATAAAAATCGCGTCGGGGCAATTTCGTCATTTTTAGCGACGGAGTCGGAATGGGCTCAAATTTGACAGGTTGATCGGGATCAAAAATCGCGCCAGGGCAATTTCATCATTTTTCACAACGGAGTCGGAATGAGCTCAAATTTGACAGGTTGATCGGGATCAAAAATCGCGCCAGGGGCAATTTCGTCATTTTTTGCGACTGTGTCAGAATTTGCTCAAATTTGACAGGTTGATCGGAAACAAAAATCTCGTCAGGGGCAATTTCGTCATTTTTCGCGACGGTGTCGGAATGGGCTCAAATTTGACAGGTTGATCGGAAACAAAAATCGGGTCGAGGGAAATTTCGTCATTTTTCGTGACGCTGTCGGAATGGGCTAAAATTTGAGAGGTTGATCGGAAATAAAAATCGCGCCGGTTCAATTTCGCCATTTTTCGAGACGGAGTCGGAATGGGCTCAAATTTAACAGGTTGATCGGAAACAAAAATCGATACAGGGGGAATTTCGTCATTTTTCACTACGGAGTCGGAATGGGCTCAAATTTAACAGGTTGATCGGGAACAAAAATCGCGCAAGGGGCAATTTCGTCATTTTTCGCGACGGTGTCGGAATGGGCTCAAATTTGACTGGTTGATCGGAAACAAAAATTAACCGGGGGCAATTACCTCATTTTTCGCGACGGAATCAGAATGCGCTCAAATTTGACGGGTTGATCGGAAACAAAAATCACGCCAGGGGAAATTTCGTCATTTTTACGAAGGTGTCGGAATGGGCTCAAATTTGACAGGTTGATCGGAAACAAAAATCGATCTGGGGTAATTTCGTCATTTTTCGCGACGGAGCCGGAATGGGCTCAAATTTGACAGGTTGACCTCGAACAAAAATCTCGTCGAGGGCAATTTCGTCATTTTTCGCGACGGTGTCGGAATGGGCTCAAATTTGACAGGTTGATCGGAAACAAAAATCGGGTCGAGGGTAATTTCGTCTTTCTTCGCGACGGTGTCGGAATGGGCTAAAATTTGACAGGTTGATTGGAAATAAAAATCGGGCCAATGGCAATTTCATCATTTTTCGCTACGGAGTCAAAATGGGCTCAAATTTGACAGGTTGATCGGAAACAGAAATCGATCCGGGGCGATTTCATCATTTTTCGCGACGGAGTCGGAGTGGGCACAAATTTGATAGGTTGATCGGAAACAAAAATCGAGCCAGGGGCAATTTCGTCATTTTTACGAAGGTGCCGGAATGGGCTTAAATTTTACAGGTTGATCGGAAACAAAAATCGCGGAGGGGCAATTTCGTCATTTTTCGCGACGGAGTCGGAATGGGCTCAAATTTGACAGGTTGACCGGGAACAAAAATCTCGTCCGGGGGGATTTCGTCCTTTTTCGCGACGGATTCGGAATGGGCTCAAACTTAAAAGGTTGATCGGGAACAAAAATCGCGCCAGCGGCAATTTCGTCATTTTTCGCGAAAGTGTCGGAATGGGCTCAAATTTGACAGGTTGATCGGAAACAAAAATTTATCCGTGCGTAATTTCGTCATTTTTCGCGACGGGGACGGATTGGGCTCAAATTTGACAGATTGATCGCAAAAAAAAATCGCGTCGGGAGCAATTTCGTCATTTTTCGCGACGGAGACGGAATGGGCTCAAATTTGACAGGTTGATCGGAAACGAAAACCGCGCCAGTGGCAATTTTGTCATTTTCACGAAGGTGTCGGAATGGGCTAAAATTTGACAGGTTGATCGGAAACAAAAATTTATGCCGGCGCAATTTCGTCATTTTTCGCGACGGGGTCGGATAGGGCTCAAATTTGACAGATTGATCGTAAACAAAAATCGCGCCGGGTGCAATTTCGTCATTTTTCGCGACGGAGTCGGAATGGGCTCAAATTTGACAGGTTGATCGGAAAAAAAATCACGCCAGGGGCAATTTCGTCATTTTCACGAAGGTATCGGAATGGGCTCAAATTTGACAGGTTGATCAGAAACAAAAATCGCGCAGGGGGTAATTTAGTCATTTTTCGCGACGGAGTCGGAATGGGCTAAAATTTGACAGGTTGACCGGGAACAAAAATCTCACCGGGGGAAATTTCGACATTTTTCGAGACGGAGTCGGAATGGGCTCAAATTTGACAGGTTGATCGTGAACAAAAATCGCGCCGAGTGCAATTTCGTCATTTTTCGCGACGGAGTCGGAATGGGCTCAAATTTGGCAGGTTGATCGGAAAAAAAATCACGCCAAGGGCAATTTCGTCATTTTCACGAAGGTGTCGGAATGGGCTCAAATTTGACAGGTTGATCGGAAAAAAAATCGCGCCGGGGGCAATTTCGTCATTTTTCGCAACGGAGTCGGAATGGTCGAAAATTTGCCAGGTTGACCGGGAACAAAAATCGCGCCAGGGGCAATTTCATCATTTTTCGCGACGGTGTCGGAATGGGCCAAAATTTGAAAGGTTGATCGGAAACTAAAATTTATCCGGGCCCAATTTCGTAAATTTTCGCGACGGGGTCGGATTGGGCTCAAATTTGACTGATTGATCGTAAACAAAAATCGCGTCGGTTGCAATTTAGTCATTTTTCGCGACGGAGTCGGAATGGGCTCAAATTTGACAGGTTGATCGGAAAAAAAATCACGCAAGGGGCAATTTCGTCATTTTCACGAAGGTGTCGAAATGGGCTCAAAGTTGACAGGTAGATCGGAAACAAAAATCGCGCGTGGGGCAATTTCGTCATTTTTCGCAATGGAGTCGGAATGGGCTCAAATTTGACTCTTTGATCAGAAACAAAAATTTATTCGGGCGCAATTTCGTCATTTTTCACGACGGGGTCGGATTGGGCTCAAATTTGACAGGTTGATCGTAAACAAAAATCGCGCTTGGGGCAATTTCGTCATTTTTCATGACGGAGTCGGAATGGGCTCAAATTTGACAGGTTGACCGGGAACAAAAATCTCGCCAGGGGCAATTTCGTCATTTTTCTCGACGGAGTCGGAATGGGTTCAAATTTGACAGGTTGATCGGAAATAAAAATTTATCCGGGCACAATTTCGTCATATTTCTCGACGGGGTCGAATTGGGCTCTAATTTGACAGGTTGATCGTAAACAAAAATCGCGCCGGAAGCAATTTCGTCATTTTTCTCGACGGTGTCGGAATGGGCTCAAATTTGACAGGTTTATCGAAAACAAAAACCATGCCAGGGGCAATTTCTTCATTTTCATGAAGGTGTCGGAATGGGCTCAAATTTGACAGGTCGATCGGAAACAAAAATCGGTCAGGGGGCAATTTCGTCATTTTTCGCGACGGAGTCGGAATGGGCTCAAATTTGACAGGTTGACCAGGAACAAAAATCTCGTCAGGGGCAATTTCGTCATTTTTCGCGATGGTGTTGGAATGGGCTCAAATTTGACAGGTTGATCAGACACAAAAATCGCGACGGGGGCAATTTCTTCATTTTTCGCGATTGAGTCGGAATGGGCTCAAATTTGATAGGTTGATCGGAAACAAAAATCGATCCAAGGGAAATTTCGTCATTTTTCGCGACGGAGTCGGAATGGGCTCAAATTTGAGGGGTTGATCGGAAACAAAAATTTAACCGTGCGCAATTTCGTCATTTTTCGCGACGGGGACGGATTTGGCCCAAATTTGACAGATTGATCGCAAACAAAAATCGCGCCAGGAGCAATTTCGTCATTTTTCGCGACGGAGTCGGAATTGGCTTAAATTTGAAAGGTTGATCGGAAACAAAAACCACGCCAGGGGCAATTTCGTCATTTTCACGAAGGTGTCGAAATGGGCTCAAATTTGACAGGTTGACCGGAAACAAAAATCGCGCAGGGGGCAAATTCGTCATTTTTCGCGACGAAGTCGGAATGTTCTAAAATTTTTCAGGTTGACCGGGAACAAAAATCTCGCCGGGGAGAATTCCATCATTTTTCGCGACGGAGTCGGAATGGGCTCAAATTTGACAGGTTGATCGGGAACAAAAAACGCGCCAGGGGCAATTTCGTCATTTTTCGCGACGGTGTCGGAATGGGCTAAAATTTGAAAGGTTGATCGGAAACAAAAATTTATGCGGGCGCAATTTCGTCATTTTTGGCGACGGGGTCGGATTGTGCTCAAATTTGACAGATTTATCGTAAACAAAAATCACGCCGGGTGCAATTTCGTCATTTTTCGCGATGGAAACGGAATGGGCTCAAATTTGACAGGTTGATCGGAAAAAAAATCAAGCCAGGGGCAATTTCGTCATTTTCACGAAGGTGTTGGAATGGGCTCAAATTTGACAGGTTGATCGGAAACAAAAATCACGCGGGGTCAATTTCTTCATTTTTCGCAACGGAGTCGGAATGGGCGAAAATTTGCCGGGTTGACCGGGAACAAAAATCTCGCCGGGGAGAATATCGTCATTTTTCGCGATGGAGTCGGAATGGGCTCAAATTTGACAGGTTGATCGTGAACAAAAATCGCGCTAGGGGCAATTTCATCATTTTTCGCGACGGTGTCGGAATGGGCTGAAATTTGACTGGTTGATCGGAAACAAAAATTTATTCATGAGCAATTTCTTCATTTTTCGCGACGGGGTCGGATTGGGCTCAAATTTGACAGGTTGATCGTAAACAAAAATCGCGCCGGGAGCAATTTCGTCGTTTTTCGCGA
>NW_019263511.1:0-15407 GCF_002742605.1 Olea europaea var. sylvestris
CGTGAGGGATTCCGGCTTTTTTTCTAAAGAATTAGCACTTGCATATTTGGAACGCTTGGATTGTTGACGTTCGAAGAATTGAGAGTAACTTACGCACACGGTGTCCATTTTGGGCCCATATGAACTTTTTGGAAATGTAGCGACCATTTTAGATTGAACCCATCACTTCGTCATGACGTATGAGGGATTTTGGCTATTTTACTAAAGAATTAGCACTTGCATATTTGGAGCGCTTGGATTGTTGACGTTCGAAAAATTGAGCGTAACTTATGCACACAGTGTCCATTTTGGGCCCATAACGACTTTTTGGAAATGTAGCGACCATTTTGGATTGAAGTCACCACTTCATCGTGACGTAAGAAGGATTTCAGCCATTTTCAGAAGAATGAGCACTTGCATATTTGGAACGTTTGAATTGTCGACGTAAGAAGAATTTAGCGTAAATTTTGCACGCGGTGTCCATTTTCGGCCCATAAGTACTTTTTGGAAATGTAGCGACCATTTTGGATTGAACTCAAAACATCGTAGTGACGTTTGAGGGATTTCGGCTATTTTTCTAAAGAATTAGAACTTGCAAATTTGGAGCGCTTGGATTGTTGACATTCGAAGAATTGAGCGTAACTTACGCACACGGTTTTCATTTTGGGCCCATAAAAACTTTTTGGAAATGTAGCGACCGTTTTGGATTGAACTCACCACTTCGTCGTGACGTATGAGGGATTTCGGCCATTTTTCAAAAGAATGAGCACTTGCATATTTAGAACGCTTTAATTGTCGGCGTACGAAGAATTTTGTCTAACTTTTGCACACTGTGTCCGTTTTGGCCCATAGGAACTTTTTGGAAATGTAGCGACCGTTTTGGATTGAACTCAAAACTTCGTCGTGACGCATTAGGGATTTCGGCTATTTTTCTAAAGAATTAGCACTTACATATTTGGAACGCTTGGATTGTTGACGTTCGAAGAATTGAGCGTAACTTATGCACACGGTGTCCATTTTCGGCTCATAAGAACTTTTTGGAAATGTAGTTACCGTTTTGGATTGAACTCACCACTTCGTCGTGACGTATGAGGGATTTCAGCCATTTTTCAAAAGAATGAGCACTTGAATATTTGGAACGATTTAATTGTCGGCGTACGAAGAATTTAGCCTAACTTTTGCACACGGTGTCCGTTTTGGCCCATCGGAACTTTTTGGAAATGTAGCGACCGTTTTGGATTGAACCCACCACTTCGTCGTGACGTATGAGGGATTTCGGTCATTTTTCAAAAGAATGAGCACTTGCATATTTGGAGCGGTTGGATTGTCGGCATTTGAAGAATTGAGCGTAACTTATGCACACGATGTCTGTTTTAGGCCCATAGTAACTTTTTGGAAAAGTAGCGACCGGTTTGGATTGAACTCGCAACTTCGTCATGACGTTTGAGGGATTTTGGCTATTTTTCTAAAGAATTAGCACTTTCATATTTGGAGCGCTTGGATTGTTGACGTTCGAAGAATTGAGCGTAACTTACGCACACGGTGTCCATTTTGGGCCCATAAGAACTTTTTGGAAATGTAGCGACCATTTTGGATTGAACCCACCACTTCGTTGTGACGTATGAAGGATTTCAGCCATTTTTCAAAAGAATGAGCACTTGCATATTAGGAACGCTTGAATTGTCAACGTACGAAGAATTTAGTGTAACTTTTGCACACGGTGTCCATTTTCGGCCCATAAGTACTTTTTGGAAATGTAGCGACCGTTTTGGATTGAACTCAAAAATTCGTCGTGACGTATGAGGGATTTCGGCCATTTTTCCAAAGAATTAGCACTTTCAAATTTGGAGCGCTTGGATTGTTGACCATCGAAGAATTGAGCGTAACTTATGCACACGGTGTCCATTTTGGGACCATAAGAACTTTTTGGAAATGTAGCGACCGTTTTGGATTGAATTCACCACTTCATCGTGACGTATGAGAGATTTCAGCCATTTGTCTAAAGAATGAGCACTTGCATATTTGGAACGCTTTAATTGTCGGCGTACGTAGAATTTAGCCTAACTTTTGCACACGGTGTCTGTTTTGGCCCATAGGAACTTTTTGGAAATGTAGCGACCGTTTTGGATTGAACTCAAACCTTCGTCGTGACGCATCAGGGATTTCGGCCGTTTTTCTAAAGAATTAGCACTTGCATATTTGGAACGCTAAGATTGTTGACGTTCGTAGAATTGAGCGTAACTTACGCACACGGTGTCCATTTTGGGCCCATAAGAACTTTTTGGAAATGTAGCGACCATTTTGGATTGAACCCACCACTTCGTCGTGACGTATGAAGGATTTCAGCCATTTTTCAAAAGAATGAGCACTTGCATATTTGGAACGCTTGAATTGTCGACGTACGAAGAATTTAGCGTAACTTTTGCACACGGTGTCCGTTTTCGGCCCATAAGTACTTTTTGGAAATGTAGCGACCGTTTTGTATTGAACTCCCAACTTCGTCGTGATGTATGACGGATTTTGGCTATTTTTCTAAGGAATTAGCACCTGCATATTTGGAGCGCTTGGATTGCTGACGTTCGAAGAATTGAGCGTAACTTATGCACACGGTGTCCATTTTGGGCCCATTAGAACTTTTTGGAAATGTAGCGACCGTTTTGGATTGAACTCACCACTTCGTCATGACGTATGAGGGATTTCGGCCATTTTTCAAAAGAATGAGCACTTGCATATTTGGAACGCTTGAATTGTCGGCGTACGAAGAATTTAGCCTAACTTTTGCACACGGTGTCTATTTTGGCCCATAGGAACTTTTTGGAAATGTAGCGACCGTCTTGGATTGAACTCAAAACTTCTTCGTGACGCATGAGGGATTTCGGCTATTTTTCTAAAGAATTAGAACTTGCATATTTGGAACACTTGGATTGTTGACGTTCGAAGAATTGAGCGTAACTTACGCACACGGTGTCCATTTTGGGCCCATAAGAACTTTTTGAAAATGTAGCGACTGTTTTGGATTGAACTCACCACTTCGTCGCGACGTATGAGGGAGTTCGACCATTTTTCAAAAGAATGAGCACTTGCGTATTTGGAACGCTTGAATTGTTGACGTACGAAGAATTTAGCGTAACATTTGCACACGGTGTCCGTTTTCGGTCCATAAGTACTTTTTGGAAATGTAGCGTCCGTTTTGGATTGAACTCATAATTTTATCGTGACGTATGAGGGATTTCGGCTATTTTTCTAAAGAATTAGCACTTGCATATTTGGAGCGCTTGGATTGTTGACGTTCGAAGAATTAAGCGTAACTTATGCACACGTTGTCCATTTTGGGCCCATAAGAAGTTTTTGGAAATGTAGCGACCGTTTTGGATTGAACTCACCACTTCGTCGTGACGTATGAGGGATTTTGGCCATTTTTCAAAAGAATGAGCACTTGCATATTTGGAACGCTTGAATTGTCGGCGTACGAAGAATTTAGCGTAACTTTTGCACACGGTGTCCGTTTTCGGCCCATAAGTACTTTTTGGAAATGTAGCGACCGTTTTGGATTGAACTCACGACTTCGTCATGACGTATCAGGGATTTTGGCCATTTTTCAAAAGAATGAGCACTTGCTTATTTGGAGCGCTTGGATTGTCGGCATTCGAAGAATTGAGCGTAATTTATGCACGCGATGTCCATTTTGGGCCCGTAGGAACTTTTTGGAAATGTTGCGACCATTTTGGATTGAACTCACAACTTCGTCGTGACGTATGAGAGATTTCGGCTGTTTTTCAAAAGAATGAGCACTTGCATATTTGGAACGCTTGAATTGTCGGCGTACGAAGAATTTAACGTAACTTTTGCGCTCGATGTCCATTTTCGGCCAATAAGTACTTTTTGGAAATGTAGCGACCGTTTTGGATTGAACCCACCACTTCGTCTTGACGTATGAGGGATTTCGGCTATTTTTCAAAAGAATGAGCACTTGCATATTTGGAACGCTTTAATTGTCGACGTATGAAGAATTTAGCGTATCTTTTGCACACGGTGTCCGTTTTGGCCCATAAGTACTTTTTGGAAATGTAGCGACCGTTTTGGATTGAACTCAAAACTTCGTCGTGACGTATTTTGGATTTTGGCTATTTTTCTAAAGAATTAGCACTTGCATATTAGGAGCGCTTGGATTGTTGACGTTCGAAGAATTGAGCGTAACTTATCAACACGGTGTCCATTTTGGGCCCATAAGAACTTTTTGGAAATGTAGCGACCGTTTTGGATTGAACTCACCACTTCATCATGACGTATTAGGGATTTCGGCCATTTTTCAAAAGAATGAGCACTTGCATATTTGGAACGCTTGAATTGTCGGCGTACGAAGAATTTAGCCTAACTTTTGCACACGGTGTCCGTTTTCGGCCCATAAGTACTTTTTGGAAATGTAGCGACCGTTTTGGATTGAATTCACCACTTCGTCATGACGTATGAGGGATTTCGGTCATTTTTCAAAAGAATGAGCACTTGCATATTTAGAGCGCTTGGATTGTCGGCCTTCGAAGAATTGAGCGTAACTTATTCACACGATGTCCGTTTTGGGCCCATAGGAACTTTTTGGAAATGTAGCGACCGTGTTGGATTGAACTCACAACTTCATTGTGACGTATGAGGGATTTCGGCCATTTTTCGAAAGAATGAGCACTTGCATATTTGGAACGCTTGAATTGTCGACGTACGAAGAATTTAGCGTAACATTTGCACACGGTGTCCGTTTTCGGTCCATAAGTACTTTTGGAAATGTAGCGTCCGTTTTGGATTGAACTCATAACTTTGTCATGACGTATGAGGGATTTCGGCTATTTTTCTAAAGAATTAGCACTTGCATATTTGGAGCGCTTGGATTGTTGACGTTCGAAGAATTGAGCGTAACTTATGCACACGTTGTCCATTTTGGGCCCATAAGAAGTTTTTGGAAATGTAGCGACCGTTTTGGATTGAACTCACCACTTCATCGTGACGTATGAGGGATTTCGGCCATTTTTCAAAAGAATGAGCACTTGCATATTTGGAACGCTTGAATTGTCGACGTACGAAGAATTTAGCCTAACTTTTGCACACGGTGTCCATTTTCGGCCCATAAGTACTTTTTGGAAATGTTGCGACTGTTTTGGATTGAACTGAAAACTTCGTCGTGACGTGTGAGGGATTTCGGCCATTTTTCCAAAGAATTAGCACTTGCAAATTTGGAGCGCTTGGATTGTTGACCATCGAAGAATTGAGCGTAACTTATGCACACGGTGTCCATTTTGGCCCATAAGAACTTTTTGGAAATGTAGCGACCGTTTTGGATTGAATTCACCACTTCATCGTTACGTATGAGGGATTTTGGCCATTTGTCAAAAGAATGAGCACTTGCATATTTGGAACGCTTTAATTATCGGCGTACGAAGAATTTAGCCTAACTTTTGCGCACGGTGTCCGTTTTGGCCCATAGGAACTTTTTGGAAATGTAGCGACCGTTTTGGATTGAACCCAAAACTTCGTCGTGACGCATTCGGGATTTCGGCCGTTTTTCTAAAGAATTAGCACTTGCATATTTGTAACGCTTGGATTGTTGACGTTCGAAGAATTGAGCGTAACTTACGCACACGGTGTCCATTTTGGGCCCATAAGAACTTTTTGGAAATGTAGCGACCATTTTGGATTGAACCCACCACTTCGTCGTGACGTATGAAGGATTTCAACCATTTTTCAAAAGAATGAGCGAACGCTTGAATTGTCGACGTACGAAGAATTTAGCGTAACTTTTGCACACGGTGTCCGTTTTCGGCCCATAAGTACTTTTTGGAAATGTAGCGACCGTTTTGTATTGAACTCCCAACTTCGTCGTGATGTATGACAGATTTTGGCTATTTTTCTAAAGAATTAGCACCTGCATATTTGGAGCGCTTGGATTGTTGACGTTCCAAGAATTGAGCGTAACTTATGCACACGGCGTCCATTTTGGGCCCATAAGAACTTTTTGGAAATGTAGGGACCGTTTTGGATTGAACTCACCACTTCGTCGCGACGTATGAGGGATTTCGGCCATTTTTCAAAAGAATGAGCACTTGCATATTTGGAACGCTTGAATTGTCGGCGTACGAAGAATTTAGCGTAACTTTTGCAAACGGTGTCCGTTTTTGGCCCATGAGTACTTTTTGGAAATGTATCGATCATTTTGGATTGAACTCACCACGTCGTCGTGACGTATGAGGGATTTTGGCCATTTTTCAATAGAATGAGCACTTGCATATTTGGAACGCTTGAATTGTCGGCGTACAGAGAATTTTGCGTAACTTTTGCACATGGTGTCCGTTTTCGGCCCAGAAGTACTTTTTGGAAATGTAGCGACCGTTTTGGATTGAAGTCATGACTTTGTCGTGACATATGAGGAATTTCGGCCATTTTTCAAAAGAATGAGCACTTGCATATTTGGAGCGCTTGTATCTTCGGCATTCGAAGAATTGAGCGTAACTTATGCACACGATGTCCATTTTTGGCCCATAGTAACTTTTTGGAAATATAGCGACCGTTTTGGATTGAACTCACAACTTCATCATGATGTTTGAGGGATTTTGGCTATTTTTCTAAAGAATTAGCACTTGCATATTTGGAGCTCTTGGGATTGTTGACGTTCGAAAAATTGAGCGTAACTTATGCACACGGTGTCCATTTTGGGCCCACAAGAACTTTTTGAAAGTACAGCGACCATTTTGGATTGAACTCACCACTTCATCGTGACGTATGAAGGATTTCAGCCATTTTCAAAAGAATGATCACTTGCATATTTGGAACGCTTGAATTGTCGACGTACGAAGAATTTAGCGTAACTTTTGGACACGGTGTCCGTTTTCAGCCCATAAGTACTTTTTGGAAATGTAGCGACCATTTTGGATTGAACTCACCACTTCTACATGACGTTTGAGGGATTTCAGCCATTTTTTAAAAGAATGAGCACTTGCATATTTGGAACGCTTGAATTGTCGACGTACGAAGAATTTAGCGTGACTTTTGCACACGGTGTCCGTTTTCGACCCATGAGTACTTTTTGGAAATGTAGCAACCATTTTGGATTGAACTCACCACTTCGTCGTGATGTATGAGGGATTTCGGCCATTTTTCAAAACAATGAGCACTTGCATATTTGTAACGCTTTAATTGTCGGCGTACGAAGAATTTAGCGTAACTTTTGCACACGGTGTCCGTTTTGGCCTATACGTACTTTTTGGAAATGTAGCGACCGTTTTGGATTGAACTCAAAACTTCGTCGTGACGCATGAGGGATTTTGGCTATTTTTCTAAAGAATTAGCTGTTGCATATTTGGAACGCTTGGATTGTTGACGTTCGAAGAATTGAGCGTAACTTATGCACACGGTGTCCGTTTTGGGCTCATAAGAACTTTTTGGAAATGTAGCGACCGTTTTGGATTGAACTCACCACTTCGTCGTGACGTATGAGGGATTTCGGCCATTTTTCAAAAGAATGAGCACTTGCATATTTGGAACGCGTTAATTGTCGGCTTACGAAGAATTTAGCCTAACTTTTGCACACGGTGTCCGTTTTGGCCCATAGGAACTTTTTGGAAATGTAGCGACCGTTTTGGATTGAACTCAAACCTTCGTCGTGACGCATTAGGGATTTCGGCCATTTTTCTAAAGAATTAGCACTTGCATATTTGGAACCCTTGGATTGTTGACGTTCGAAGAATTGAGCGTAACTTACGCACACGGTGTCCATTTTGGGCCCATAAGAACTTTTTGGAAATGTAGCGACCATTTTGGTTTGAACCCACCACTTCGTCGTGACGTATGAAGGATTTCAGCCATTTTTCAAAAGAATGAGCACTTGCATATTTGGAACGCTTGAATTGTCGGCGTACGGAGAATTTTGCGTAACTTTTGCACATGGTGTCCGTTTTCGGCCCATAAGTACATTTTGGAAATGTAGCGTCCGTTTTGGATTGAAGTCAAGACTTCGTCGTGACATATGAGGAATTTTGGCCATTTTTCAAAAGAATGAGCACTTGCATATTTGGAACGCTTGAATTGTCGGCGTACGGAGAATTTTGCGTAACTTTTGCACATGGTGTCCGTTTTCGGCCCATAAGTACATTTTGGAAATGTAGCGTCCGTTTTGGATTGAAGTCAAGACTTCGTCGTGACATATGAGGAATTTTGGCCATTTTTCAAAAGAATGAGCACTTGCATATTTGGAACGCTTGAATTGTCGGCGTACGAAGAATTTAGCGTAACTTTTGCACACGGTGTCCGTTTTCGGCCCATAAGTACTTTTTGGAAATGTAGCGACCATTTTGGATTGAACTCACCACTTCATCGTGACGTATGAGGGATTTCGGCCATTTTTCAAAAGAATGAGCACTTGCATATTTGGAACGCTTGAATTGTCGGCGTACGGAGAATTTTGCGTAACTTTTGCACATGGTGTCCGTTTTCGGCCCATAAGTACTTTTTGGAAATGTAGCGACCGTTTTGGATTGAAGTCAAGACTTCGTCGTGACATATGAGGAATTTTGGCCATTTTTCAAAAGAATGAGCACTTGCATATTTGGAGCGCTTATATCTTTGGCATTCGAAGAAATGAGCGTAACTTATGCACGCGATGTCCATTTTTGGCCCATAGTAACTTTTTTTCAAATATTGCGACTGTTTTGGATTGAACGCACAACTTCATCATGACGTTTGAGGGATTTTGGCTATTTTTCTAAAGAATTAGCACTTGCATATTTGGAGCGCTTGGATTGTTGACGTTCGAAGAATTGAGCGTAACTTATGCACACGGTGTCCGTTTTTGGCCCATAAGAACTTTTTGGAAGTGCAGCGACCATTTTGGATTGGACTCACCACTTCGTTGTGACGTATGAAGGATTTCAGCCATTTTCAAAAGAATGAGCACTTGCATATTTGGAACGCTTGAATTGTCGACGTACGAAGAATTTAGCGTAACTTTTGCACACGGTGTCCGTTTTCGGCCCATGAGTACTTTTTGAAAATGTAGCGACCGTTTTGGATTGAACTCACCACTTCGTCGTGACGTATGAGGGATTTCGGCCATTTTTCAAAAGAAAGAGCACTTGCATATTTGTAACACTTTAATTGTCGGCGTACGAAGAATTTAGAGTAACTTTTACAAGGTGTCCGTTTTGGCCTATACGTACTTTTTGGAAATGTAGCGACCGTTTTGTATTGAACTCAAAAATTCGTCGTGACGCATGACGGATTTTGGCTATTTTTCTAAAGAATTAGCAGTTGCATATTTGGAACGCTTGGATTGTTGACGTTCGAAGAATTGAGCGTAACTAATGCACACGGTGTCCATTTTGGGCTCATAAGAACTTTTTGGAAATGTAGCGACCGTTTTAGATTGAACTCACCACTTCGTCGTGACGTATTAGGGATTTTGGCCATTTTTCAAAAGAATGAGCACTTGCATATTTGGAACGCTTGAATTGTCGACGTACGAAGAATTTAGCCTAACTTTTGATCACGGTGTCTATTTTGGCCCATAGGAACTTTTTGGAAATGTAGCGACCGTCTTGGATTGAACTCAAAACTTCTTCGTGACGCATGAGGGATTTCGGCTATTTTTCTAAAGAATTAGAACTTGCATATTTGGAACACTTGGATTGTTGACGTTCGAAGAATTGAGCGTAACTTACGCACTCGGTGTCCATTTTGGGCCCATAAGAACTTTTTGGAAATGTAGCGACTGTTTTGGATTGAACTCACCACTTCGTCACGACGTATGAGGGAGTTCGACCATTTTTCAAAAGAATGAGCACTTGCATATTTGGAACACTTGAATTGTCGACGTACGAAGAATTTAGCGTAACATTTGCACACGGTGTCCGTTTTCGGTCCATAAGTACTTTTTGGAAATGTAGCGTCCGTTTTGGACTGAACTCATAATTTTGTCGTGACGTATGAGGGATTTCGGCTATTTTTCTAAAGAATTAGCACTTGCATATTTGGAGCAATTGGATTGTTGACATTCGAAGAATTGAGCGTAACTTATGCACACGTTGTCCATTTTGGGCCCATAAGAAGTTTTTGGAAATGTAGCGACCGTTTTGGATCGAACTCACCACTTCGTCGTGACGTATGAGGGATTTCGGCTATTTTTCTAAAGAATTAGCACTTGCATATTTGGAGCGCTTGGATTGTCGGCATTCGAAGAATTGAGCGTAACTTTTGCACACGGTGTCCGTTTTCGGCCCATAAGTACTCTTTGGAAATGTAGCGACCGTTTTGGATTGAACTCACGACTTCGTCATGACGTATCAGGGATTTTGGCCATTTTTCAAAAGAATGAGCACTTGCTTATTTGGAGCGCTTGGATTGTCGGCATTCGAAGAATTGAGCGTAACTTATGCACGCGATGTCCGTTTTGGGCCCGTAGGAACTTTTTGGAAATGTTGCGACCATTTTGGATTGAACTCACGACTTCATCGTGACGTATGAGAGATTTCGGCTGTGTTTCAAAAGAATGAGCACTTGCATATTTGGAACGCTTGAATTGTCGGCGTACGAAGAATTTAACGTAACTTTTGCGCTCGGTGTCCGTTTTTGGCCAATAAGTACTTTTTGGAAATGTAGCGACCGTTTTGGATTGAACCCACCACTTCGTCTTGATGTATGAGGGATTTCGGCTATTTTTCAAAAGAATGAGCACTTGCATATTTGGAACGCTTTAATTGTCGACGTATGAAGAATTTAGCGTAACTTTTGCACACGGTGTCCGTTTTGGCCCATAAGTACTTTTTGGAAATGTAGCGACCGTTTTGGATTGAACTCAAAACTTCGTCGTGACGTATTTGGGATTTTGGCTATTTTTCTAAAGAATTAGCACTTGCATATTAGGAGCGCTTCGATTGTTGACGTTCGAAGAATTGAGAGTAACTTATCAACACGTTCTCCATTTTGGGCCCATAAGAACTTTTTGGAAATGTAGCGACCGTTTTGGATTGAACTAACCACTTCATCATGACGTATTAGGGATTTCGGCCATTTTTCAAAAGAATGAGCACTTGCATATTTGGAACGCTTGAATTGTCGGCGTACGAAGAATTTAGCCTAACTTTTGCACACGGTATCCGTTTTCGGCCCATAAGTACTTTTTGGAAATGTAGCGACCGTTTTGGATTGAATTCACCACTTCGTCATGACGTATGAGGGATTTCCGTCATTTTTCAAAAGAATGAGCACTTGCATATTTGGAGCGCTTGGATTGTCGGCCTTCGAAGAATTGAGCGTAACTTATGCACACGATGTCCGTTTTGGGCCCATAGGAACTTTTTGGAAATGTAGCGACCGTTTTGGATTGAACTCACAACTTCGTCGTGACGTATGTGGGATTTCGGCCATTTTTTGAAAGAATGAGCACTTGCATATTTGGAACGCTTGAATTGTCGACGTACGAAGAATTTAGCGTAACATTTGCACACGGTGTCCATTTTCGGTCCATAAGTACTTTTGGAAATGTAGCGTCCGTTTTGGATTGAACTCAAAACTTTGTCGTGACGTATGAGGGATTTCGGCTATTTTTCTAAAGAATTAGCACTTGCATATTTGGAGCGCTTGGATTGTTGACGTTCGAAGAATTGAGCGTAACTTATGCACACGTTGTCCATTTTGGGCCCATAAGAAGTTTTTGGAAATGTAGCGAATGTTTTGGATTGAACTCACCACTTCGTCGTGACGTATGAGGGATTTTGGCCATGTTTCAAAAGAATGAGCACTTGCGTATTTGGAACGCTTGAATTGTCGACGTACGAAGAATTTAGCGTAACTTTTGCACACGGTGTCCATTTTCGGCCCATAAGTACTTTTTGGAAATGTAGCGACCGTTTTGGATTGAACTCAAAACTTCGTCGTGACGTGTGAGGGATTTCTGCCATTTTTCCAAAGAATTAGCACTTGCAAATTTGGAGCGCTTGGATTGTTGACCATCGAAGAATTGAGCGTAACTTATGCACACGGTGTCCATTTTGGGCCCATAAGAACTTTTTGGAAATGTAGCGACCGTTTTGGATTGAATTCACCACTTCATCGTTACGTATGAGGGATTTCGGCCATTTGTCAAAAGAATGAGCACTTGCATATTTGGAACGCTTTAATTGTCGGCGTACGAAGAATTTAGCCCAACTTTTGCACACGGTGTCCGTTTTGGCCCATAGGAACTTTTTGGAAATGTTGCGACCGTTTTGGATTGAACTCAAAACTTCGTCGTGACGCATTAGGGATTTCGGCCATTTTTCTAAAGAATTAGCACTTGCATATTTGTAACGCTTGGATTGTTGACGTTCGAAGAATTGAGCGTAACTTACGCACACGGTGTCCATTTTGGGCCCATAAGAATTTGTAAATGTAGCGACCATTTTGGATTGAACCCACCACTTCGTCGTGACGTATGAAGGATTTCAACCATTTTTCAAAAGAATGAGCACTTGCATATTTGGAACGCTTGAATTGTCGACGTACGAAGAATTTAGCGTAACTTTTGCACACGGTGTCCGTTTTCGGCCCATAAGTACTTTTTGGAAATGTAGCGAACGTTTTGTATTGAACTCCCAACTTCGTCGTGATGTATGATGGATTTTGGCTATTTTTCTAAAGAATTAGCACCTGCATATTTGGAGCGCTTGGATTGTTGACGTTCCAAGAATTGAGCGTAACTTATGCACACGGTGTCCATTTTGGGCCCATAAGAACTTTTTGGAAATGTAGCGACCGTTTTGGATTGAACTCACCACTTCGTCGCGACGTATGAGGGATTTCGGCCATTTTTCAAAAGAATGAGCACTTGCATATTTGGAACGCTTGAATTGTCGGCGTACGAAGAATTTAGCGTAACTTTTGCACACGGTGTCCGTTTTTGGCCCATGAGTACTTTTTGGAAATGTATCGACCGTTTTGGATTGAACTCACCACGTCGTCGTGACGTATGAGGGATTTCGGCCATTTTTCAAAAGAATGAGCACTTGCATATTTGGAACGCTTGAATTGTCGGCGTACAGAGAATTTTGCGTAACTTTTGCACATGGTGTCCGTTTTCGGCCCATAAGTACTTTTGAAAATGTAGCGACCGTTTTGGATTGAAGTCATGACTTTGTCGTGACATATGAGGAATTTCGGCCATTTTTCAAAAGAATGAGCACTTGCATATTTGGAGCGCTTGTATCTTCGGCATTCGAAGGATTGAGCGTAACTTATGCACACGATGTCCATTTTTGGCCCATAGTAACTTTTTGGAAATATAGCGACCGTTTTGGATTGAACTCACAACTTCATCATGATGTTTGAGGGATTTTGGCTATTTTTCTAAAGAATTAGCACTTGCATATTTGGAGCGCTTGGATTGTTGACGTTCGAAAAATTGAGCGTAACTTATGCACACGGTGTCCATTTTGGGCCCACAAGAACTTTTTGGAAGTGCAGCGACCATTTTGGATTGAACTCACCACTTCGTCATGACGTATGAAGGATTTTAGCCATTTTCAAAAGAATGAGCACTTGCATATTTGGAACGCTTGAATTGTCGACGTACGAAGAATTTAGCGTAACTTTTGCACACGGTGTCCAATTTCAGCCCATAAGTACTTTTTGGAAATGTAGCGACCATTTTGGATTGAACTCACCACTTCTACATGACGTTCGAGGGATTTCAGCCATTTTTTAAAAGAATGAGCACTTGCATATTTGGAACGCTTGAATTGTCGCCGTACGAAGAATTTAGCGTAACTTTTGCACACGGTGTCCGTTTTCGGCCCATAAGTACTTTTTGGAAATGTAGCGACCATTTTGGATTGAACTCACCACTTCTACATGACGTTCGAGGGATTTCAGCCATTTTTTAAAAGAATGAGCACTTGCATATTTGGAACGCTTGAATTGTCGCCGTACGAAGAATTTAGCGTAACTTTTGCACACGGTGTCCGTTTTCGGCCCATAAGAACTTTTTGGAAATGTAGCGACCGTTTTGGATTGAACTCACCACTTCGTCGCGACGTATGAGGGATTTTGGCTATTTTTCTAAAGAATTAGCAGTTGCATATTTGGAACGCTTGGATTGTTGACGTTCGAAGAATTGAGCGTAACTTATGCACACGGTGTCCATTTTGGGCTCATAAGAGCTTTTTGGAAATGTAGCGACCGTTTTGGACAGAACTTACCTCTTCGTCGTGACGTATTAGGGATTTCGGCCATTTTTCAAAAGAATGTGCACTTGCATATTTGGAACGCTTGAATTGTCGGCGTACGAAGAATTTAGCTGGACTTTTGCACGCGGTATCCATTTTTGGCCCATAAGTAATTTTTGGAAATGTAGCGACCGTTTTGGATTGAACTCCTAACTTCGTCGTGATGTATGAGGGATTTCAGCTATTTTTCTAAAGAATTAGCACTTGCATATTTGGAGCTATTGGATTGTTGACGTTCGAAGAATTGGAGTAACTTATGCACACAGTGTCCATTTTGGCCTCATAAGAACTTTTTGGAAATGTAGCGACCGTTTTAGATTGAACTCACCACTTTGTCGTGATGTATGAGGGATTTCAGCCATTTTTCAAAAGAATGAGCACTTCCATATTTGGAACGCTTCAATTGTCGGCGTACGAAGAATTTAGCGTAACTTTTGCACACGGTGTCCGTTTTCGGCCTATAAGTACATTTTGGAAATGTAGCGACCGTTTTAGATTGAACTCACCACTTCGTCGCGACGTATGAGGGATTTCGGCCATTTTTCAAAAGAATGAGTAGTTGCATATTTGGAGCGCTTAGATCGTCGGCATTCGAAGAATTGAGCGTAACTTATGCACACGATGTCCGTTTTGGGCCCATAGTAACTTTTTGGAAATATAGCGACCGTTTTGGATTGAACTCACAACTTCATCAGGACGTTTGAGCGATTTTGGCTATTTTTCTAAAGAATTAGCACTTGTATATTTGGAGCGCTTGGATTGTTGACGTTCGAAGAATTGAGCGTAACTTATGCACACGGTGTCCATTTTGGCCCATAGGAACTTTTTGGAAATGTAGCGACCGTTTTGGATTGAACTCAAATCTTCGTCGTGACGCATGAGGGATTCCGGCTATTTTTCTAAAGAATTAGCACTTGCATATTTGGAACGCTTGGATTGTTGACGTTCGAAGAATTGAGCGTAACTTATGCACACGGTGTCCATTTTGGGCCCATAAGAACTTTTTGGAAATGTAGCGACCATTTTCGATTGAACCCACCACTTTGTCGTAACGTATGAAGGATTTCAGCCATTTTTCAAAAGAATGAGCACTTGCATATTTGGAACACTTGAATTGTAGACGTACGAAGAATTTAGCGCAACTTTTGGACACGGTGTTCGTTTTCGGCCCATAAGTACTTTTTGGAAATG
>NW_019263512.1:0-3533 GCF_002742605.1 Olea europaea var. sylvestris
ATTAATAAGGAAATTAATTATTCGGAGGCCTAAACGAAGGAATTTTGCCAAAATCCGTTGATCCCGGGTCTGTGCCACAAGTCAATTTCGCGGGTCATTTCCAATCAACCTGCCAAATTCGGTCCATTCCGACACCGTCGACAAATGACCAAATTGCCCCTATTGCCAAATTATTTTATTAATTTTCTGTCCAGCACTTGTTCAACCTGACATAATTAATAAGGAAACTAATTATTCGGAGGCCCAAACGATGGAATTTGGCTAGAATCCCGTGACCCCGGGATTGTACCCCGGGTCTAATTTCGCGGGCCGTTTCCAATCAGCATGCAAAATTTCGGCCCATTCCGACACCTTCGCGACAAATGACAAAAATGTCCCTGGTGCGATTTTGCTTTTAAAATTTTTTGTTTAGCCCTTGTTCAACCTGACATAATTAATACGAAAATTAATTATTCGGAGGCCCAAACTAAGGAATTTTGCTAAAATCCCGTGATCCCGTGTCTGTACCCCGAGTCCAATTTCGGGGGCCGTTTCCAATCAACCTGCCAAATTTCGATCCATTTCGACACCGTCGCGACAAATGATAAAATTGCCCCTGTTGCGATTTTTCTTTGTTAATTTTCTGTCAAGCACTTGTTCAACCTGACATAATTAATACGGAAATTAATTATTCGGAGGCCCCAACGAAGGAATTTGGCTAAAATCCTGTGTCCTCGGGATTGAACCCCGGGCCTAATTTCGCGGGCCGTTTCCAATCAACCAGCTAAATTTCGGACCATTCCGACACCGTCGCGTCAAATGACAAAAATGTCCCTGGTGCGATTTTGCTTTGTTAATTTTCTGTCCAGCACTTGTTCAACCTGACATAATTAACACGGAAATTAATTATTCGGAGGCCCAAACGAAGGAATTTTGCTAAAATCCCGTGATCCCGTGTCTGTACCCCGAGTACAATTCCGAGGGCCGTTTCCAATCAACCTGCAAAATTTCAGTCCATTCCGACACCGTCGCGACAAATGACCAAATTGCCCCTATTGCGATTTTTCTTTGTTAATTTTCTGTCCAACACTTCTACAACCTGACATAATTAATAAGGAAATTAATTATTCGGAGGCCCAAACGAAGGAATTTTGCTAAAATCCCGTGATCTCGGGTCTGTGCCACGAGTCCAATTTCGCAGGCCGTTTCCAATAAACTTGCCAAATTTTGGTCCATTACGGCACCGTCGCGACAATGACCAAATTACCCCTATTGCGATTTTTCTTTGTTAATTTTTTGTCCAGCACTTGTTCAACCTAACATAATTAATGCAGAAATTAATTATTCGGAGGCCCAAATGAAGGAATTTCACTAAAATCCCGTGACCCCGGGATCGTACCCTGGGTCTAATTTCGCGGGCCGTTTCCAATCAGCCTGCAAAATTTCGGCCCATTCCGACACTGTCGCGACAAATGACAAAAATGTCCCTGGTACGATTTTGCTTTTTAAATTTTCTATCCAGCACTTGTTCAACCTAACATAAATAATACGAAAATTAATTATTTGGAGGCCCAAACGAAGGAATTTTGCTAAAATCCCGTGATCCCATGTCTGTACCCAGAGTCCAATTTCGCGGGTCGTTTCTGCCAAATTTCGGTCCATTTCAACACCGTAGTGACAAATGACAAAATTGCCCCTATCCCGATTTTTCTTTGTTAATTTTCTGTCCAGCACTTGTCTAACCTGACATAAATAATATGAAAATTTATTATTCGGAGCCCCAAAAGAAGGAATTTGGCTAAAATCCCGTGACCTCGGGATTGTACCTCGGGCCCAATTTCGCGGGCTGTTTCCAATCAACCAGCTAAATTTCGGTCCATTCCGACACTGTCGCGACAAATGACAAAAATGTCCTCAGTGCGATTTTGCTTTGTTAATTTTCTATCCAGCACTTGTTCAACCAGAAATAATTAATACGGAAATTAATTATTCGGAGGCCCAAACGAAGGAATTTGGCTAAAATCCCGTGATCCCGTATCTGTACCCCGGGGTCAATTTCAGAGGCCGTTTCCAATCATCCTGCAAAACTTCGGCCCAATCCGACACCGTCGCAACAAGTGACAAAATTGCCCCTTGGGCAGTTTTTCTTTGCTAATTTTCTGTCCAGCACTTCTTCAACCTGACATAATTAATAAGGAAATTAATTATTCGAAGGCCAAAACAAAGGAATTTCCCTAAAATCCAGTGATACCGGGTCCGTGCCACGAGTCCAATTTCGCAGGCCGTTTCCAATCAACCTGCCAAATTTCGGTCCATTCCGACACCGTCGCAACAAATGACCAAATTGCCCCTGTTGTGATGTTTCTTTGTTAATTTTCTATCCAGCACTTGTTCAACCTGACATAATTAATAAGGAAATTAATTATTCGGAGGCCCAAACGAAGGAATTTGGCTAAAATCCCGTGACCCCGTGTCTGTACCTCGAGTCCAAGTTCGCGGGCCATTTCCAATCATCCTGCAAAATTTTGGCCCAATCGGACACCGTCGCGACAAATGACAAAATTACCCCTGGGGTAGTTTTTCTTTGTTAATTTTCTGTCCAGCACTTCTTCAACCTGACATAATTAATATGGAAATTAATTATTCGGTGGCCCAAACGAAGGAATTTTGCTAAAATCCCATGATCCCGGGTCTATGCTGCGAGTCCAATTTCACGGGCCGTTTCCAATCAACCTGCCAAATTTTGGTCCATTCGAACACCGTCGCGATAAATGACCAAATTGCCCCCGTTGCGATTTTTTTCTTTGTTAATTTTCTGTCCAGCACTTGTTCAACCTGACATAATTAATACGGAAATTAATTATTCGGAGGCCCAAACGAAGGAATTTGGCTAAAATCCCGTGACCCCGTGTCTGTACCCCGGGTCCATTTTCGCGGGCCGTTTCCAATCATCCTGCAAAATTTCGGTCCAATCCGACACTGTCTCGACAAATGACAAAATTGCGCCTGGGGCAATTTTTCTTTGTTAATTTTCTGTCCAGCACTTCTTCAACCTGACATAATTAATAAGGAAATTAATTATTCGGAGCCCCAAATGAAGGAATTTTGGAAAAATCCCGTGATCCCGGGTCTGTGCCACGAGTCCAATTTTGGGGACTGTTTCCAATCAACCTGCCAAATTTCGATCCAATCCGACACCATCGCGACAAATGACCAAATTGCCCCTGTGGCGATTTTTCTTTGTTAATTTTCTGTCGAGCACTTGTTCAACCTGACATAATTAATATGGAAATTAAATATTCGGAGGCCCAAACGATGGAATTTTGGCTAAAATCCCGTGACCCCGTGTCTGTACCCCGTGTTCGATTTCGCGGGCCGTTTCCAATCATCCTGCAAAATTTCGGTCCAATCCAACATCGTCGCGACAAATGACAAAATTGACACTGGGGCAGTTTTTCTTTGTTAATTTTCCGTCCAGCACTTCTTCAACCTGACATAATTAATAAGAAAATTAATTATTCGGAGGCCCAAACGAAGGAATTTTGCTAAAATCC
>NW_019263512.1:11265-15407 GCF_002742605.1 Olea europaea var. sylvestris
CTTCAACCTGACATAATTAATACGAAAATTAATTTTTCGGAGGCCCAAACGAAGGAATTTGGCTAAAATCCCGTCACCCCGGGTCTGTACCACGAGTCCAATTTCACAGGCCGCTTCCAATCAACCTGCCAAATTTCGGTCCATTCGAACATCGTCGCTACAAATGACCAAATTGCCCCTGTTGCGATTTTTCTTCGTTAATTTTCTGTCCAGCACTTGTTCAGCCTAACATAATTAATACGAAAATTAATTATTCGGAGGCCCAAACGAAGGAATTGGGCTAAAATCCCGTGATCCAGGGTCTATGTCACGAGTCCAATTTCGTGGGCCGTTTCCAATCAACCTGCCAAATTTCAGTCCATTCCGACACCGTCGCGACAAATAACCAAATTCCCCTTGTTGCGATTTTTCTTTGTTAATTTTCTGTCCAGTACTTGTTCAACCTGACATAATAAATACGAAAATTAATTTTTTCGGAGGCCCAAACAAAGGAATTTGGGTAAAATCTCGTGACACCGTGTCTGTACCCCGGGTCTGATTTCGCGGGCTGTTTCCAATCATCCAGTAAAATTTCGGCCAATCCGACACCGTCGCGACAAATGAACAAATTACCCCTAGGGTAATTTTTATTTGTTAATTTTCTGTCCAGTACTTCTTCAACCTGACATAATTAATAAGGAAATTAATTATTCGGTGGCCCAAAGGAAGGAATTTTGCTAAAATCCCGTGATCCCGGGTCTATGCCACGAGTCCAATTTCGCGAGTCGTTCCCAATCAACCTGCTAAATTTCGGTCCATTCCGACACCGTCGCGACAAGTGACCCAATTGCCCCTGTTGCGATTTTTCTTTGTTAATTTTCGGTCGAGCACTTGTTCAACCTGACATAATTAAAACGAAAATTAATTATTCGGAGGCCCAAACGAAAGAATTTGGCTAAAATCCCGTGATACCGTGTTTGTACCCCGGGTCCAATTTCGCGGGCCGTTTCCAATCATCCTGCAAAATTTTGGCCCAATCTGACACCGTCACGATAAATGACTAAATTGCCCCTGGGGCAATTTTTCTTTGTTAAATTTCTGACCAACACTTCTTCAACCTGACATAATTAATAAGGAAATTAATTATTCGGAGGCCCAAACGATGGAATTTTTCTAAAATCCCGTGATCCCGGGTCTGTGCCACGAGTCCAATTTCACGGGCCGTTCCCAATCAACCTGCCAAATTTTTGTCCATTCCAACACCGTCGCGACAAATGACCAAATTCCCCTTGTTGCGATTTTTCTTTGTTAATTTTCTGATAAGCAATTGTTCAACCTGACATAATTAATACGGAAATTAATTGTTCGGATGCCCAAACGATGGAATTTGGCTAAAATCCCTTGACACCGTGTCTGTACCCCGGGTCCGATTTCGCGGGCCGTTTCCAATAATCCTGCAAAATTTCGGCCCAATCCGACACCGTCGCGACAAATGACAAAATTGCCCCTGCGGTAATTTTTCTTTGTTAATTTTCTGTTCGGCACTTCTTCAACCTGACATAATTAATAAGGAAATTAATTATTCGGAGGCCCAAACGAAGGAATTTTGCTAAAATCCCGTGATCCCGGGTATGTGCCACGAGTCCAATTTTGCGGGCCGTTTCCAATCAACATGAAAAATTTCGGTCCAGTCCGACACCGTCGCGTCAAATGACCAAATTGCCCCTGTTGCAATTTTTCTAATTTAATTTTCTTTCCAGCACTAGTTCAACCTGACATAATTAATGCGGAAATTAATTATTCGAAGTCCCAAACGAAGGAATTTGGCTAATCCCGAGACCCCGTGCCGGTACACCGGGTCCAATTGCGCGGGTCGTTTCCAATCATCCTGCAAAATTTCGGCCCAATCCGACGCCGTCGCGACAAACCGTAAAATTGCCCCTGGGGTAGTTTTTCTTTGTTAATTTTCTGTCCAGCACTTCATCAACCTGACATAATTAATAAGGAAATTAATTATTCGGAGGCCCAAACGAAGGAATTTTGCTAAAATCTCGTGACCCCGTGTCTGTGCCACGAGTCCAATTTCACGGGCCATTTCCAATCAACCTGCCAAATTTCGGTCCATTCTGACACCGTCACGACAAATGCCCAAATTGTCCCTGTTACGATTTTTCTAGTTAATTTTCTGTCCAGCACTTGTACAACCTGACATAATTAATAAGGAAATTAATTATTCGGAGGCCCAAACGAAGGAATTTTGCTAAAATTCCTTGATCCCGTGTATGTGCCAGGAGTCCAATTTTGTGGGCCGTTTCCAATCAACACGCCAAATTTCGGTCCACTCAGACACCGTCGCGTCAAATGACCAAATTGCCTCTGTTGCAAGTTTTCTTTGTTAATTTTCTTTCCAACACTAGTTCAACCTGACATAATTAATGCGAAAATTAATTATTCGAAGGCCCAAACGAAGGAATTTGGCTAATCCCGTGACCCCGTGTCTGTAAACCGGGTCCAATTTCGCGGATCGTTTCCAATCATCCTGCAAAATTTCGGCCCAATCCGACGCCGTCGCGACAAACGGCGAAATTGCCCCTGGGACAGTTTTTCTTTGTTAATTTTCTGTCCAGCACTTCTTCAACCTGACATAATTAATAAGGAAATTAATTATTCGGAGGCCCAAACGAAGGAATTATGCTAAAATCTCGTGACCCCGCGTCTGTGCCACGAGTCCAACTTCGCGGGCCGTTTCGAATCAACCTGCCAAACTTCGGTCCATTCGGACACCGTCGCGACAAATGACCAAATTGTCCCTGTTGCAATTTTTCTTTGTTAATTTTCTGTCCAGCACCTGTTCAACCTGACATAATTAATACGAAAATTAATTATTCGGAGGCCCAAACGAAGGAATTTGGCTAAAATCCCGTGACCCTGTGTTTGTACCCCGGGTCCAATTTCGCAAGCCGTTTCCAATCATCCTGCAAAATTTTGGTCCAATCCGACACCGTCGCGACAAATTACAAAATTGCCCCTGGGGCAGTTTTTCTTTGTTAATTTTCTGTCCAGCACTTCTTCAACCTGACATAATTAATAAGGAAATTAATTATTCGGTGGCCCAAACGAAGGAATTTTGCTAAAATCCTGTGATCCCGGGTCTGTGCCACGAGTCCAATTTCGTGGGCCGTTTGCCGAATTTCGGTCCATTTAGGTACCATCGCGACAAATGACCAAATTGCCCCTGTTGCGATATTTCTTTGTTAATTTTCTGTCCAGCACTTGTTCAACCTGACATAATTAATACGGAAATTAATTATTCGAAGGCCCAAGCGAAGGAATTTGTCTAAAATCCCATCACCCCGGGATTGTACCGCGGGTCCAATTTCATGGGCCTTTTCCAATCAACATGCAAAATTTCGGCCCATTCCGAAACCGTCGCGTCAAATGACAAAATTGCCCCTGTTACGATTTTTCTTTGTTAATTTTCTGTCTAGCACTTGTTCAACCAGACATAATTAATACGGAAATCAATTATTCGGAGGCCCAAACGAAGGAATTTGGCTAAAATCCCGTGATCCCGTGTTTGTACCCCAAGTCCAATTTCGCGGGTCATTTCCAATCAACCAGCAAAATTTCGACCCATTTCGACACCGTCATGACAAATGACAAAATTTCCCCTGGTTCGGTTTTTCTTTGTTAATTTTATTTCCAGCACTCGTTCAACCTTACATAATTAATGCGAAAATTAATTTTTCGAAGGCCCAAACGAAGGAATTTGGCTAAAATCCCGTGACCTCGGGATTGTACCCTGGGTCCAATTTCGCGGGCCGTTTCCAATTAGCCTGCCAAATTTCGGCCCATTCCTACACCGTCGCGAAAAATGACAAAATTGCCCCTGTGGCAGTTTTTCTTTGTTAATTTTATGTACCATCGCGACAAATGACCAAATTGCCCCTGTTGCGATTTTTCTTTGTTAATTTTCTGTCCAGTACTTGTTCAACCTGACATAATTAATACGGAAATTAATTATTCGAAGGCCCAAGCGAAGGAATTTGGCTAAAATCCCGTCACCCCGGGATTGTACCGCGGGTCCAACTTCGTGGGCCATTTCCAATCAACTTGCAAAATTTCGGCCCATTCCGAAACCGTCGCGACAAATGACAAAATTA
>NW_019263513.1:0-3846 GCF_002742605.1 Olea europaea var. sylvestris
TTGATTAAATCAAGAAAAAGATGTAAGAATTAAAATAACATATCAGAATCAAGAAATATTGGAAGGATGAAAGTCCTAGAATAGCTAGAATAATTTTAACTGAAGTTTCATTTATATATTTATATTAGGGAATTATGGATAAGGTAACAAAATAAGATAGAATTGATGATTTGTTATGTTGGGAATGAAAAGGCAAGTATGATACAATATGAAGTATTGATCACACATGTAATAACAAAATTAAAAGAAAAAATATTGATAGAGGAATCGAGTAATTTTATTTATTGACAATCAATGGAGAGAAAAAAAAATAATTTTAGCAATTTTTTTGAATCTCTCTTAACATGTCATTTCTTCTTACAATATAAACAAACTTGATTGCTGAATTTCGACCTCGAGTTACCCCTTCGTTGATCACCATAAACCATAAGAGCTTCTTTATCTCTAGATTCAGCTCCAACCAAATGCTTTATTTTATCATTAGAGAACAAGGCATCATATACGTCTTCCATGGTGAGAATATCATGACTATACAAAATCGTGTCCCTAAACGAAGTGGGCAGCGAACATAGCAGGATTAAGGCCAAATCTTCATCATTATACTTTACCTCTAATGTATCTAAATTAGCGTCAATTTCCTTGAACACAGTTAGTTAATCTTCCAAAGATCCACCTTCTACTATGTGATGAGAATACAACCTCTGCTTCATATGTAACTTGCTTGTCAGACTTTTGGTCATTCACAATTACTCTAGCTTCAACCACAACGCAATTGCTATTTTCTCGTCTTTAAACGTCCAGAAAATTATTGTTAGAGAGATAAAGATGAATATGTGAAAGTGCCTTCCGATCTTTCCTTTATTTCTCCTCTATTCTTTAAATTGTGGACATCTTATCAAATTCCAACAACACATCATTTAAATCTATCGGTGTTAACACAGCTCTCATCTTCACTTGCCACAATGAAAATCTTATATTGCAATTAAAAAATTGAAATTTTCTTTTCATTGGTTGTCAATCAATAAATTACTCGATTTTTCCACCGGTCTATTCTTGCTTTAATTTTGTTCTTATTTGTGCGATCAATACTTCATATTTGTCATATATTCTCTCCGTTTCCCAACATGTTAAGAATTCTTACATTTATTTGGAAGCTTCTTAATTATTTCATATTTATGAGTTTAAGACAAGCTGCTACTCTAAAGCATCTTGGTTCAAGCCTGAGTGGTGACATGCCATTGAGAAAGGATACATTTTAAAGCATAGAGTAAGCAGAGAGAAGTAAGCTAACTGATGATCCTTTCTAAACTAACCATATGTTAAGAATAATGATATTTGATATCAATGTTGTTTAGTAACAGTTGGAACCGTTTCTTTCTAACATAATAGTATATTAAGAATAATGCTATTTAGTATCAATGTTGCTTAATATTAGTCGAAACCCTATTATTTATCATTTCTTTCTAACTTGCCATTATGTTATATACATTTAATTATCCTTACCATCCCGCACCCCCACCCCACCCTCGCCCCCACCTACTCAAAATCCTATTCTTGATTGTTCCAAAATGAATATATTTATCCATATTATCTGAATCTCTACGGATTGGACTGTAACGTCAAGGGGCCTCCATAGAGATTAGTAATCTTTTTCCATCGCCCAGACATAGGGCGGTCGAAATCAAATAAGAAAACAATAAACAGTTTCTTGCCTTTCGAGATATACAAATACCTCTTCAACTAGAAAAGATAGTGACTCCCACTTGAGATCACTTCTTGAGTTTTTCATTTTTTATGATAAGTTCAGAAGTATATATATTTTTATATAAAATAAGGCTTTAGGACCACAGTGGTACGTGAAATTATTTTGTTTGGTTATGAAGTAAAACATTCCCATACAACATTCCCACCAACGTGAAAAGTAAAACAATTTAAATAAACGAAATATTCAAATTAATAACATTTATTTCATAGTTATATCAATCATTTGCATGTATAGATGCAAATTTCGTGGAGTTATAAACATTAGGCTTTAATTTCTTTGGTCACGAGGTTTTCAAAATTTTTATGTAAATTTAATTCTAGAAACGTTTCCTCTATTATTAAACTCCAAAAAAATGTTCAAGATATATTTTAGGCCCTGTTTTAGCCCCATTAATTTGAAGGAATATATTATGGAATAGTGATTGATAGAGAATGTGTGGTTATAAAAAAAGAAAAATTTTTTATTTACGTATAATATTATTTTAATGAACGTGTGATTAAAAATGAGTACCATAGAAAAAATAATGAAAAATGATGTAAAGTAAATGATGTAAAGTAAATAGGGTATTAGTTTTTCAGAAAATCGGGTCGTTAGGTAGATCATTTGAGAATTTTCCCGAAGAATTTATATCATAATATACATTTCGAGAAAATAAGCATCCAAATATGAGGCATTCATATTTTTTTTCTCTAATTTATTCAATTATTTAAGATGTTACCCACGAATTTAAATAAGATCATTAAGTAATATTAATTACTAATTGCGATTATAACATACTGGATCAATTGTCAGCTGATTAATTAAATCTACTAATGCATCATTTTCCTCTTGATTACGTATTTTCGGAGACATTCAACACCATCTATTTCATAAAACATCTATTAATTGATATCAGATTAATTAACAATATTTTTAATTAATTAATTAATGAGAATCTTGAGCACAATAATATTATTCCAAATGTTGGTTGATATCGGGACAGCAGATCCCAGTGGTGGGGTCTAACAATACCACTCATCCATTGGAATGTATATATTGTGGAAAATGAGTCTGACCATCCACATTATCATCCATCTAATCACGC
This sequence comes from Olea europaea var. sylvestris, assembly GCF_002742605.1. Classification (NCBI taxonomy): domain Eukaryota; kingdom Viridiplantae; phylum Streptophyta; class Magnoliopsida; order Lamiales; family Oleaceae; genus Olea; species Olea europaea. The sequence goes on from NW_019263513.1 coordinate 2,850, forward strand.
GGTTCTGTGATGATTATTTTAATTAATTATTTTCATGTAAATAGACTCACATAATTAAAGAAAAGAATTAAGTCAACCATTATTTTTCTTTTTCTCTATTTTCCTAGATAGGATAACATTTAAAATATCTAAAATGAATGTGATTAGTTTGTAGATTGAGGTTGAAAGCGTGTACGCCTGTTTTTATTTATTTATTTATTTTATTTTTTTGAAGTTTTGGTATGTTTAAAGACATTGATGTGCGAAGAAAGAGATGTTGCAATTCCTAAGGATAAGACTCAAAATATAGACAACGTTCACAAATTGACCCAAGATAATGCTCATCGAAGGAGTACACATAAACACTAACAACCAAGAATAAGCATAATTTCGAACAGATTTCACATCGAAATTGTGTAGATTAAATTAAAAGCTCTTGTTACTGAAATTGTAATGAATACATTATACTTATCGTTTTTGTATCATATCACTTTAGTTAAACTATAAAGAGACATGTAACACAACTTATTTTATTTTGATGAAATCATTATTCATATAATAGTTTCTCTACAATTTTTTTTAGTGTATTTTAACAAGGCGCCCTTTTAAATTTTCATTTTCGATAAACATGTAATCCACTAGCCCTATTCATGAGGTCTATGGTAGATCAAAATTAATTTGGGCGGTGGTAATAAAAAGAGGTAATTATTTTAGAATATTCATATAATCGATCCTAATACATTAAAAATAATGTGTGATTTTTTTATTGTTGATGAATAAGTAATCCCTCGAGGGTATTAACAATAGACACTCATAAACTTTTGTACCTTAGTTTATGTTACTTTTTGTTTCTTCTAAAAAAAATCATTGTATAGAGTTTAACCACTAGGTTTAGGAAAGTTTGCGTTGGTGGCCCAAAGAATTTGTCAGAGCTAATCACTCAGCTTATTCTATTAACTCATTAAGATGAATGACAAGTATGTAATCTGAGAATCGTAATCAAAGATCTACATTAGCG
>NW_019263513.1:7754-15407 GCF_002742605.1 Olea europaea var. sylvestris
CCATTCCACGCCAGAAAGGAGAGGAAAGAGGAAGCATGAGGAAAGCCCAACGAAATCCCAGATGGAAAAGTGTGCGGCGTCGTCTGTGACCTTGCGGAAAGTTCAATCAAACATGATATGTTGATTTTTATGTTTTGTTAATACATTAAGTGATGGGTGTTAATTGAATAATCGTTGGGTAATATGTATTGAAGACGTGTTGAAAATCTATGACCTTGAAATCTATTGAATTCGTTCCGTCGTTTGAATGTGGTAGGGTTTGCGGTTTTGAACGCAGAATGTTTGTTCATTTGATTTTTTGTTTTCGATATTACGAATAATCTGTTGTCTATTCACGAATACGCATTTATTGGGAATCTGTGACATAAATGCATATGGATATGATTGCTTGTGACCTTACTGTAATGGGGATAGGGCTCTGAATGTGATCTTAATATGTGAATGAGACTGAAGTTTGTTGTGAATATGTGACCTGACTGTAAAGACTTTGCATGCATGTGACCTAACTGTTAACATGGTTGATGATGTGTCTTTAGTAATATGATGTCCATGTGTGACCATTTCACCTATATGTGACCAAGTATTCTCCATGTAAAGACACTCACATGTATAACTACTACTTTCCATCACAATTGTGGCTGTAATGGTTGAAGACCAAACTAAAGTTAAAAACGAATGAAAAATATATGTCTAGTAATATGCCTATGAATGAGAAGACTTTGCATGCCTGTGAGCTAACTATTAACATGGTTGATGATGTGCTTTAGTAATATGATGTCCATATGTGACCATTTCACATATATGTGACTTGAATTTAACCTATATGTGACCATTTCAACTAAATGCATTTCCTTTTCTCTGTCTCTGAATTACAATATAGGTACTTAACAATTTTATAATTATTAAAGCTTTATGTAGGTATGGCAATTCAAAATACCTGAAAAAAGTTGGTTTCCTGACAAGATTACTACCTCCGTGTACAAGGGTGTTCTTACCATTATACAATCAAAGTTAAGCCAAAGCCAAAAACAAATATTGAGGGGTATATGCTTTGTCCACTTCCTGGATTGCCATGAAATAGTGATTCAACCACAGTTGATTCACTACTTCCTTCTGAGGCAGGTTCGGCACCTGAATGAGGGAGAAATATGGTTTTATGTTTCTGGGCGATACGTCAGGTTCTCTATATCTGAGTTCTGTTTGGTCATAGGACTGAGATGTTCAGGCGATATAGATACTCAGGTTTTTGAAAATAGGCAGTCATAGTTGAAGGACAAATACTTTTCACAAGTAGATGCTGTCACACATGAAGATGTGAAGGACACATTTCTATCTACATGCCAAATGCCTGACCTCGATCTGGTTGAAGCCCTACCAGACAATGACGTTGTAATGTTTGGGGTTTTCATGGGGCAAGCTACTATTCCAAATTACTTGGGTGCATTGAGAGATAGACTCAGTAGGAAGACCCCACACTACAGGCTATGAGGAATACTTGTAGCCTTCCAAGCATGGATATACGAGACTTTTCCCAGCTTTGATGGCATCTTGGTCACAAGGATATCGAGGGTACATCCCCGCATTATAAACTGGATAGCAGATAAGCAACCATCAGCTGCCAAATTGGAAGGACCCAACTGCTTCTCCAATCCTAAGGTAAAGTTCCAGTAAGCGTCATGTAATCAATATCGAATTTTTTACTTTGCATTCATATAAACTATACATTGTATTGTAAATTATGATTTGTGGCTTGGAACCGTTGGAAAGTGAAATGGCGATGCCATACATGAACGGAGTCTAGTACAACAAGCCAATCCAGCTGACATCCTCATCCGAGAGCCGAAGAAGAACCAAGCCCAGGACAGAAGGGTATGTTGAAGATGCCGGTACTAGTGGAATGTCCATTCCATCAGTCCTACCGTTGATGGATAGTAATAATGGACAAGCTCACTCTTCAGATGATGACAACGATTTTGTTGCTCCTCCTCCAAGACAGCAAGAGCCATCCACCCAGGAAAATCCCCCATTGTTGAAGGTCCAACAATCGCTCATCATTCTCAAAAGGAGCCACAATCTCATAGGGCACAACGGGATGACGTAAGTTGTTATGTTAGTCAACTCTCAATATTTTCATTATTGGTCACACATCAATATTTTCTATGTCACATTTCATACACATTAGGTTACAGATATACTAGTGTGCATTGTATGTTGATGGTTGGTCAAAGATATTTCACAAGCAACAAATAATAATTAGTTATTCATTTTTGTCAGACTATTGAGGTGTTGCGTGTTCAAGTATCTGAAGTCCAGGCGAATAATAAAGTGTTAAGGGCAGAGCTTGAAGACATCAAGTCACATATGTCATCTTTGAACGAAGGGAAGATTAACAAAATGGATGACATTATTCAAATGCAAGCCTATATTAAAAGTGACCTAATGGATATTCGGACCAACATGCAGTTTCTATCTGAGTCTGTGTCAATAATGATATCTAGTGCAATGGACGAGATCATTAGACGGTTTGGTAACAGGACAAGTGAGCATGGAGTAGGACAAAAATAAGCTCCTGGAGTTGGAGATCAAGAACATCATGGGGCTAGTGGATCTGATAAGGCTCAGGAGGTAGTCACTTGATATATTTCACATTTCTGTAAAATAACATAGTTCATTTTGACATTTTCCATTCAACATGTAGGTGGAAAACGTAGTATCAAACGTCGACAGAAAAGGGAAGGGCAAAATGGACCCAAGTGATGATTTTCTCTTCTCCCTTGAGCGACCATCATTTGATTTGGGGATTGAATTCACCCCACTAATGTTTTGCATTCGGAGGAAACTCAGATGAGGGTAGATTCCATCATATCTGATGTGGTAACCGCAACAAAGACCATAGAGAATGATGTATCTCAAATGACACATACCTCCAAACCATGTTATATTATTAGGTCATAGATCACACACACTTCAGATTATGTCCTCTCATAGGTTACATTTCACAGACATTCCAAACCATGTCCCTTTCATAGGTCACAAATCACACACAATACCAACACATGTTCCAGTCATGGATCACAGATACCTTCAAACCATGTCCCATTCATAGGTCACAGGTCACAGACACAGTTCCAAACCATGTCACATTCTCAGGTAACAGATCACAGATTCCTTCAGCCCATGTTCTATTCATAGATCACAGATAACATACATTTCAAACCATGTTATATTAATGGGTCATAGGCCACACACCCTTTCAAACTATCTTTCAATTATATGTCACAGGTCACAGACACATTCAAACCAGGTCACATGTATAGGTGACAGACCAAACACGCTTACAAACTATGTCACAGATAGCTCATGTGTCGTATTTTCAATCAATTTGTAACCTACTGTAATAACATACAGGGATCACCTACTGCTGAACCAACCTCGAAATTAAAAGTTAAGCGAGGTTTAAGGCCAGCGACAGTATTGCAGTCTCCTTTCGTTGCTAGATAGGAGAGGGGAAAATTATTCAAGCACAATGATAATGTTGTCGTTTTTGAGGACTACAAAGACAATGTTAACGAGGTTGACAAATCGGCCTTCATGGGTTGGTTTCAGAGGGGGTATAAACCAAAAAACAAGTAAGTGAATTTCGTACCTATTTATGAAAAGTTACTCAATACATAGTTTTGACAAAAGAATGTAACCTTTAGTGTCGGTCACAGGAAAAAGTTTAGCGAAGAAGATGATGCCATCAAGCCTGCTTTTCTAACTGAGTGGTGCAGTACAATTACGTTTACACACTCAATTAAGTTACATTACTCTTTTTAAAATTCTGATTTCTTTCGTACCCATTAAGAAGAGTATCAAAGATGATACAAACATGTCACATTTCATATTGGAACTAGTCACAGATTCAGTCGTATCCAATCTGTTGTATGCAATGCTTACTTCTTTTCTTCTCATTGAAATAGCATATGGATGCCTGCTTCTACTTCATTTGTCAGGTAGCAAAATTTGGCAAAAATGTGAAATACAAGGCCACCACCACAAACTCATGGTTCCAGATTAAAATAAGACATTTTTCCTACCTTCATGAAGGACCCAAATGCTCTGATGTTAGAGTCGAGCCTACTTAAGATTGTAACAGGTCACAACCTTCCTTTGAGCTCACCCTGGGCCGATGTTGACTATGTGTTCATACTGATCATACCTACCAACAAAGCACATTGGATGCTTGGCCTGTTACAATTCAGAAGTCATACCTTGACTGTGTTCAACTCGGCAGGTAAATCCTATTGTGATTGGAAGGTTTTGCAAGGTACTGAGCCGTACTTGAAGGTATTACTTGCTCTAATGATTACCCTAGGAATTTCAAAGAAGGATCCTGATTATCACGAACCAAAAGCCAAAGAATTGAAGGTGATCATCGACGTCACACGTCCTCAGCAAACAAATGGGTAAGTCTGTGACCAAGATTTACAATACGTATATCCTTTTGATGGATTCATTCATAATATTCTATCACATGTTTTGCAGTCATGATTGCGGGATATTCATGGTGTTATATGTGTTGTATCTTATCCGTGGTGGTAGATGTTCCATTCCCAAGAAGTTTGATGCCAGTAAATTCAGAATGGATATTGCTACGCTGCTCTACAAACACCAGCAAGTTTACACAAAGAGAGTGAATCAGCCTATGACGGAGGAAGCGCTTGTTCTAGAATAAAAAATGGCTTTAGATTTGTTAGTAAGGAAAGGATTTAGTTTGTAAATGTTATGAACATTGCATGTGTCTGGTCAATAGAGGTTTATGTAATGAATAGTAACTAGTAACATTTGATTTGCAATAAAGGATATTAAAGTGTTCACTTTCATGATTCATCCATTTTCGATTACATTTTAATGATATTTTTATATATATGGTGTACATTATATAGGTTCTTTATTTCTAACAGCGTCATGTAGTCGGTGAAACATGTCATGTGGTACAGCAGACAGGTCACAGTTGGTTTCTTTACTTGGTCACAGATTTACATATCACGTCACACATACCTTTCATACGACACGTGACATACCACAGCACTTGGCTTACAGACATTAGGATTCATTTTACCCGTATGTGTCCACACCTCAGGTCACATATTCTCATTTCAGGTTACATATTCACAAATTAGGTAACTTTTTCATACGGCATGTCACACTTCACAGGTCACAGCACACGAGTCACAAATCTGGTATCAGGTTACAGATGTGGTCCAAACTCAGAGAATTATTATTCTGACTCTAAAGTTGACAGACAATTAACTGTTATTTAATCAATCTCAATGCATTCTTTAAAAGACTATTTTCAATGAACATTATCCTTAAAAGAATATCACCTATCTATGAAATATTTGTATGTAATTCTATTGGTCATTTTAGTGTAATGGAGCCGAGTTGGTGTATCTCCTACGGTTGTGACCCTGTCCTCCACTACGTTTGCATTTTGTCGTCGATCTCCCCTCTCTGGATAATCTCTTTCTTTTCTCCGTAGTTTTTCCACGGCTCCTCTTCTGGTTAGGAGGTGACACTATTTCTCGTTGTACTTCTTTCGGCACTGTCCATTCCTCTTGATTTCCAACAGGATATACAGAATCTTGGTACGCATCTTTTGTGTAATAATAAGAACAATAATCATATGGGTCTCTTCTTATGTTTGCAATTACAGCCAAAGCGTGTGGACACGATAACAAATCAACTTGTAGAATCCTGCTAATGCACGTTCGTTGCTCAATATCAACGACAAACGTCGATCCTTCGTTGCTGACTAAAAATATTGTCTGCTTTGAAGGAGATACCTGCCTATATGTAATAACAGTCAAGTCACATGTAGTTGTATACAGGTCACATATACTCCAACGTGTCGGTCACGTATAAATAACTCATATCCCTGAGTTCATTTACAGATTTAGGAAGCATATTACACATGTAGTCCAGACCTCACTTGGCAGATAGACATGTATCAGAATACAGAGTTGACAGAGAGTACACAGTTACATCACATACCACATCACATAGGTCACAGATTTAGATATCAGGTTACACAAATTTGTTCCATTTACAGATAGCTATGAAACAGAATACAGAGCTTTAAACTTAGTTTACCAACCAGGTCACAAAATCACAAAATAGGTCACATATTAGATTCGTTACATTACAGTTCAAGATACTGACACTTACGATGAGTCGCATATACATCTGAATGTTAAAATATAAAAAATTACCCTCAAGTTTTTCAAATCCATGCTCATTTTCCTAATCTCTTTCTTGTACTTGCTCGACAACTTTGTGAAAGTTCCATGCGCATCATCCCTGTGTCTACAGAATCACGATTACATGGTTTGCCGTAATGACTCTAGCAAGGATACAATAGGGTAATTTTTGGCTGCCTTTGTGACCGCGTTGATCGATTCCACAATGTTTGATGTCATTGTAGAATATCAGTTTGTTGGCATATGTATTCGTGATCACTTTTTAGGTCTAACATCAGCCTACAAACATAAATCAATTCAATGAACATCATATAAATATCATATGTGACCATTTATATGTATGTGAAATGAAATAAGCTGTAGTACACTACCTGGTACGAAATAATCTTCTTATTCATCGTTGTTAACAGAGACATGTTATAATCATATTCTTCTAGTGTGTAAGCACGGACATTCGAATTGAATGCTTATGTAATGTTTTGGCCTGGCTTTTCATAATACGATTTTAGATTTTGCAGCAATGATAAGAACAAATATCGTGACAGGCTCTCGGATACACATATTCTATCACATTCTTTATACTTAGGTGGCGGTCTGACACAAAACACAGCCCTTCTCTGTTTCCATATGCCTTCTTCAACTTATCGAAAAATCATCTTCATGATTTGTCGTTCTCATTGTCTCTAATTCCAAAAGCAAGAATGAATATGCTATTAGTTGCATATTGTGTACATGCTGTGAAAATGGTACCTCCATATTTACCATTCAAGTATGTACCATCAACAACATTCACCAGTCTACAATGCTCCCATCTTTGTATTGATGCACCTAGTGCCATAAAGCAATATCTGAACTTATTGTGACTATCAACCTCTATTTTTGTGATCGTACCAGGATTTTTCTGTTAGAGCATGTAGAAGAAACTTGGCAACTTACTAAATGACTCGGCTGAATCATCCCTAATCATTTTCAAAGTTTGCTCGCGAGATCTTCAAGCTTTCGAATAACTCAAATAAACCCCACAAATATTCAACATGTTACTGCATATGTCCTTTGGTGTATATATAGCAAGGGATGATGTGTACTTGTACTTAATTGTAGATGACACAATCTTAGATGACACTTGCCTATGTGATCCTAATACTACAATTGATGCACATGTGTGACTACCAATCTTTCGAATCTTAAATAGATCTCTTTTACCCCATATCGACGATCTATATATCCAACTACATCCACCATTCAAACACCTCACAACATATTCTCTCTTGTCAGACCGTTCACCTGTAAACTTAAACATGTTCTGTATGGCAAAAACGACAGGCTCTTTTTCAAAACATCCTTATCACGGAACACCCTTCCTTCTTCTACCTCTCTAGCATCCGCGATAGACACAACTGTGACTTCAGTG
>NW_019263514.1:0-15397 GCF_002742605.1 Olea europaea var. sylvestris
GCACGATTTTTGTTTCCGATCAACCTGTTAAATTTTAGCCCATTCCAACACCGTCGCGAAAAATGACGAAATTATCCCTGGCAAGATTTTTGTTTCCGATCAACCCGTCAAATTTTAGCCCATTCCGACACCGTCGCGAGAAATGACGAAATTGCCGCTGGCGCGATATTTGTGTCCGATCAACCTGTCGAATTTTAGCTCATTCCGACACCGTCGCGAAAAATGACGAAATTCCCCCGGCACGATTTTTACTTCCAGTCAACCAGCCGAATTTAAACTCATTCCGACACCGTCGCGAAAATTGACGAAATTCCCCTGGCACGATTTTTGTTTCCGATCAACCTGTCAAAATTTAGCCCATTCCGACACCGTCGCGAAAATTGACGAAATTCCCCTGGCACGATTTTTGTTTCCGATCAACCTGTCAAAATTTAGCCCATTCCGACACCGTCGCGAAAATTGACGAAATTCCCCTGGCACGATTTTTGTTTCCGATCAACCTGTCAAAATTTAGCCCATTCCGACACCGTCGCGAAAATTGACGAAATTCCCCTGGCACGATTTTTGTTTCCGATCAACCTGTCAAAATTTAGCCCATTCCGACACCGTCGCGAAAATTGACGAAATTCCCCTGGCACGATTTTTGTTTCCGATCAACCTGTCAAAATTTAGCCCATTCCGACACCGTCGCGAAAATTGACGAAATTCCCCTGGCACGATTTTTGTTTCCGATCAACCTGTCAAAATTTAGCCCATTCCGACACCGTCGCGAAAATTGACGAAATTCCCCTGGCACGATTTTTGTTTCCGATCAACCTGTCAAAATTTAGCCCATTCCGACACCGTCGCGAAAATTGACGAAATTCCCCTGGCACGATTTTTGTTTCCGATCAACCTGTCAAAATTTAGCCCATTCCGACACCGTCGCGAAAATTGACGAAATTCCCCTGGCACGATTTTTGTTTCCGATCAACCTGTCAAAATTTAGCCCATTCCGACACCGTCGCGAAAATTGACGAAATTCCCCTGGCACGATTTTTGTTTCCGATCAACCTGTCAAAATTTAGCCCATTCCGACACCGTCGCGAAAATTGACGAAATTCCCCTGGCACGATTTTTGTTTCCGATCAACCTGTCAAAATTTAGCCCATTCCGACACCGTCGCGAAAATTGACGAAATTCCCCTGGCACGATTTTTGTTTCCGATCAACCTGTCAAAATTTAGCCCATTCCGACACCGTCGCGAAAATTGACGAAATTCCCCTGGCACGATTTTTGTTTCCGATCAACCTGTCAAAATTTAGCCCATTCCGACACCGTCGCGAAAATTGACGAAATTCCCCTGGCACGATTTTTGTTTCCGATCAACCTGTCAAAATTTAGCCCATTCCGACACCGTCGCGAAAATTGACGAAATTCCCCTGGCACGATTTTTGTTTCCGATCAACCTGTCAAAATTTAGCCCATTCCGACACCGTCGCGAAAATTGACGAAATTCCCCTGGCACGATTTTTGTTTCCGATCAACCTGTCAAAATTTAGCCCATTCCGACACCGTCGCGAAAATTGACGAAATTCCCCTGGCACGATTTTTGTTTCCGATCAACCTGTCAAAATTTAGCCCATTCCGACACCGTCGCGAAAATTGACGAAATTCCCCTGGCACGATTTTTGTTTCCGATCAACCTGTCAAAATTTAGCCCATTCCGACACCGTCGCGAAAATTGACGAAATTCCCCTGGCACGATTTTTGTTTCCGATCAACCTGTCAAAATTTAGCCCATTCCGACACCGTCGCGAAAATTGACGAAATTCCCCTGGCACGATTTTTGTTTCCGATCAACCTGTCAAAATTTAGCCCATTCCGACACCGTCGCGAAAATTGACGAAATTCCCCTGGCACGATTTTTGTTTCCGATCAACCTGTCAAAATTTAGCCCATTCCGACACCGTCGCGAAAATTGACGAAATTCCCCTGGCACGATTTTTGTTTCCGATCAACCTGTCAAAATTTAGCCCATTCCGACACCGTCGCGAAAATTGACGAAATTCCCCTGGCACGATTTTTGTTTCCGATCAACCTGTCAAAATTTAGCCCATTCCGACACCGTCGCGAAAATTGACGAAATTCCCCTGGCACGATTTTTGTTTCCGATCAACCTGTCAAAATTTAGCCCATTCCGACACCGTCGCGAAAATTGACGAAATTCCCCTGGCACGATTTTTGTTTCCGATCAACCTGTCAAAATTTAGCCCATTCCGACACCGTCGCGAAAATTGACGAAATTCCCCTGGCACGATTTTTGTTTCCGATCAACCTGTCAAAATTTAGCCCATTCCGACACCGTCGCGAAAATTGACGAAATTCCCCTGGCACGATTTTTGTTTCCGATCAACCTGTCAAAATTTAGCCCATTCCGACACCGTCGCGAAAATTGACGAAATTCCCCTGGCACGATTTTTGTTTCCGATCAACCTGTCAAAATTTAGCCCATTCCGACACCGTCGCGAAAATTGACGAAATTCCCCTGGCACGATTTTTGTTTCCGATCAACCTGTCAAAATTTAGCCCATTCCGACACCGTCGCGAAAATTGACGAAATTCCCCTGGCACGATTTTTGTTTCCGATCAACCTGTCAAAATTTAGCCCATTCCGACACAGTCGCGAAAAATGACGAATTGCCCCTGGCACGATTTTTGTTTCCGATCAACCTCTCAAATTTTAGCCCATTACGACACCCTCGTGAAAAATGACGAAATTCCCCCGGCACGATTTTTACTTCCAGTCAACCAGCCGAATTTAAACTCATTCCGACACCGTCGCGAAAAATGACTAAATTGCCCTCGGCGCGATTTTTGTTTCCAGTCGACCTGCAAAATTTCCGCCCATTCCGACACCGTCACGAAAAATGATGAAATAGCCCCTGGCGCGATTTTTGTTTCCGATCAACCTGTCAAATTTTAGCCCATTCCAACACCGTCACGAAAAATATCGAAATTGCCCCCGGCGCGATTTTTGCTTCCAGTCAACCAGCCGAATTTCAACCAATTTCGACACCGTCGTGAAAAATGACGAAATTGCCCTCGGCGCGATTTTTGTTTCCGACCAACCTGTCAAATTTGAGCCCATTCCAACACCTTAGTGAAAAATGACGAAATTGCCCCCGACGCGATTTTTGTTTCCAATCAACCTGTGAAATTTGAGCCCATTCCGACACCTTATTGAAAAATGACGAAATTGCCCCCGGCGCGATTTTTGTTTCCGATCATCCTGTCAAATTTGAGCCCATTCCGACACCTTAGTGAAAAATGATGAAATTGCTTCTGATCAACCTGTCAAATTTGAGCCCATTCCGACACCGTCACGAAAAATGAGGAAATTGCCCCTGGCGCGGTTTTTGTTTTCGATAAACCTGTCGAATTTGAGCTCATTCCGACACCGTCGCTAAAAATGACGAAATTGCCCCTGGCGCGATTTTTGTTTCCGATCAACCTGTCAAATTTTAGCCCATTTCGACACCGTCGCGAAAAATGACGAAATTGCCCTGGCGCGATTTTTGTTTCCGACCAACTTGTCCAATTTTGGCCCATTTCGGCACCGTCGCGAAAAATGACGAAATTGCCCCCGGCACGATTTTTGTTTCCGATCAACCTTTCAAATTTGAACCCATTCCGACACCGTCGCGAAAAATTAAGAAATTGCCCCCGGCGCAATTTTTGTTTCCCATCAACAAGCAGAATATTAGCCCATTCCGACACCGTTGCGAAAAATGAAGAAATTGCCACTGGCCCGATGTTTGTTTCCGATCAACCTGTCAAATTTGAGCCTACTCCGACACCGTCGCGAAAAATGACGAAATTGCCCCCGGCCCAATTTTTGTTTCCCGTCAACCAGCCAAAGTTCAGCCCATTACGACACCGTCGCGAAAAATGACGAAATTGCCCCTGGCGCGATTTTTGTTTCCAATCAACCTGTCAAATTTTAGCCCATTCCGATATAGTCGAGAAAAATGACGAAATTACACCCGGCGCGATTTTTGTTCCCGATCAACCAGTCAAATCTTAGCCCATTCCGACACCGTCACGAAAAATATCGAAATTGCCCCCGGCGCGATTTTTGCTTTCAGTCAACCAGTCGAATTTCAACCAATTCCGACACCGTCGCGAAAAATGATGAAATTACACTCGGCGCGGTTTTTGTTTCCGATCAACCTGTCAAATTTGACCCCATTCCGACACGTTAGTGAAAAATGACGAAATTGCCCCCAGCGCGATTCTTGTTTCCGATCAACCTGTCAAATTTGAGCCCATTCCGACACCGTCGCGAAAAATGACGAAATTGCCCCTGGCAATATTTTTGTTTCCGATCAACCTGTCAAATTTTAGCCCATTCCGACTCCGTCGCGAAAAATGACGAAATTCCCCCGGCGAGATTTTTACTTCCGGTCAACCAGCCAAATTTCAACTCATTCCGACACCGTCGCGAAAAATGACTAAATTGCCATCGGCGCGATTTTTGTTTCCAGTCAACCTGCAAAATTTTCGCCCATTTCGACACGTTCACGAAAAATGATGAAATAGCCCCTCGGGAGGTTTTTGTTTCCGATCAACCTGTCAAATTTTAGCCCATTCCGACACCGTCACGAAAAATATCGAAATTGCCCCCGGCGCGATTTTTGCTTCCAGCCAACAAGCCGAATTTCAACCAATTCCGACACCGTCGCGAAAAATGACGAAATTGCCCTCGGCGCGTTTTTGTTTCCGATCAACCTGTCAAATTTGAGCCCATTCCGACACCTTGGTAAAATTGACGAAATTGCCCCCGGCGTGATTTTTGTTTCCGATCAACCATTCAAATTCTAGCCCATTCCGACTCCGTCGCGAAAAATGACTAAATTGCCCCTGGGGCAGTTTTTGTTTCCGATCAACCTGTCAAATTTTAGCCCATTTCGACACATTGGCGAAAAATGACGAAATTGCCCCCGGCGTGATTTTTGTTTCCGATCAACTTGTCCAATTTTAGCCCATTTCGGCACCGTCGCGAAAAATGACGAAATTGCCCCCGGCACGATTTTTGTTTCCAATCAACTTTTCAAATTTGAGCCCATTCCGACACCGTCGCGAAAAATTTAGAAATTGCCCCCGGCGCAATTTTTGTTTCCCATCAACAAGCAGAATTTTAGCCCATTCTGACACCGTTGCGAAAAACGAAGAAATTGCCCCTGGCCCGATGTTTGTTTCCGATCAACCTGTCAAATTTGAGCCTCTTCCGACACCGTCTCGAAAAATGACGAAATTGCCCTCGGCACAATTTTTGCTTCCCGTCAACCAGCCAAAGTTCAGTCCATTACGACACCGTCGCGAAAAATGACGAAATTGCCCCCGGCGCGATTTTTACTTCCAATCAACCAGCCAAATTTCAGGCCATTCCGAAACCGTTGCGAAAAATGACGAAGTTGCCCCTGGCCGGACTTTTTTCGATCAACCTGTCAAATTTTAGCCCATCCGACGCCGTCGCGAAAAATGATGAAATTGCCCCCGGCGCGATTTTTTCTTCTTGTCAACCAGCCGAATTTCAGCCCATTCCGACACCGTCGTGAAAAATGACGAAAATACCCTCGGCGCGATTTTTGTTTCCGGTCAACTTGCTAAATTTTCGCCAATTTTGACACCGTCGTGAAAAATGACGAAATTGCCCCGGGCGCTTTTTTTATTTCCGATGAACCAGTCAAATTCTAGCCCATTCCGACTCCGTCACAAAAAATGACAAAATTGCCCCCGGGGCATTTTTTGTTTCCGATCAACCTGTCAAATTTCAGCCCATTCCGACACAGTCGCGAAGAATGACGAAATTGCCACGGCGCGATTTTTGTTTCCGGTCAACCTGTTAAATTTTAGCGCATTCCGACACTGTCGCGAAAAATGACGAAGCCCATTCCGACACCGTCGCGAAAAATGATGAAATTCCCCCGGCGCGATTTTTGTTTCCGATCAACCTGTTAAATTTTAGCGCATTCCGACACCGTCGCGAAAAATGACGAAATTGCCCCCGGCGGGGTTTTTGTTTCCGATCAACCTGTCAAATTTTAGCCCATTCCGACACCATCGCGAAAAATGATGAAATTACCACGGCGCGATTTTTGTTTCCGATAAACCTGTCAACTTTCAGCCCATTCCGACACCATTGCCAAAAATGACGAAATTGCCCCTGGCGCGGTTTTTGTTTCCGATCAACCTGTCAAATTTTAGCCCATTTCGACACCTTCGCGAAAAATGACGAAATTGCCCCTGGCGCGATTTTTGTTTCTGATCAACCTGTCAAATTTGAGCCCATTCCGACACCGTCAGGAAAAATGTTGAAATTGTCCCAGGCGTGATTTTTGCTTCCGATCAACCTGTCAAATTTCAACCCATTCCGACACCGTCGCGAAAAATGACGAAATTGCCCCTGGCCCGATGTTTGTTTCCGATCAACCTATCAAATTTGAGTCCATTCCGACACCGTCGCGAAAAATGACGAAATTGCCCCGGCGCGATTTTTGTTTCCGATCAATCTGTCAAATTTTAGCCCATTCCGACACCGGCCTGGATTTTGTTTCCGATCAGCCTGTCAAATTTTAGCCTATTACGACACCGTCGCGAAAAATGACGAAATTGCCCCTGAGGCGGTTTTTGTTTCCGATCAGCCTGTCAAATTTTAGCCCATTTCGACACCGTCGCGAAAAATGACGAAATTGCCCCCGGCGCGATTTTTCTTTCCGATCAACCTGTCAAATTTTAGCACATTCCGTCTCCGTCGCGAAAAATGACTAAATTGCCCCTGAGGCGGTTTTTGTTTCCGATCAGCCTGTCAAATTTTAGCCTATTACGACACCATCGCGAAAAATGACGAAATTGCCCCTGGCGCGATTTTTGTTTCCGATCAACCTGTCAAATTTTTGCCCATTCCGACACCGTAGCGAAAAATGACGAAATTGCCCCTGGCGCGATATTCGTTTCTGATCAACCCGTCAAAATTTAGCCCACTGTGACACAGTCGCGAAAAATGACGAATTGCCCCTGGCACGATTTTTGTTTCCGATCAACATCCCAAATTTTAGCCCATTCTGACACCCTCGCGAAAAATGACGAAATTCCCCCGGCGCGATTTTTACTTCCAGTCAACCAGCCGAATTTCAACTCATTCCGACACCGTCGCGAAAAATGTCTAAATTGCCCTCGGCGCGATTTTTGTTTCCAGTCAACCTGCAAAATTTCCGCCCATTCCGACACCGTAATGAAAAATGACGAAATTGCCCCTGGCGCTATTTTTGTTTCCGATCAACCTATCAAATTCTAGCCCATTCCGACTCCGTCGTGAAGAATGACTAAATTGCCCCTGGGGCGGTTTTTGTTTCCAATCAACCTGTCAAATTTTAGCCCATACCGACACCGTCGCGAAAAATGACGAAATCCCATTTCGACACCATCGCGAAAAATGACGAAATTGACCCCGGCGCTATTTTTCTTCCGATCAACCTGTCAAATTCTAGCCCATTACGACACCATCGCGAAAAATGACGAACTTGCCCCTGGCTCGATTTTTGTTTCCAATCAACATGTCAAATTCTAGCCCATTCCGACGCCATCGTGAAAAATGGCAAAATTTTCCCTGGCCCGATTTTTATTTTCGATCAACCTGTCAAATTTTAGCCCATTCCGACACCGTCGTGAAAAATGACGAAATTGCCCCTGGCGCGGTTTTTGTTTCCGATCAACCTGTCAAATTTTAGCCCATTCAGACACCGTCGCGAAAAATGAACAAATTGCCCCTGACGCGGTTTTTGTTTCTGATCAACCTGTCAAATTTTAGCCCCTTCCGACTCCGTCGTGAAGAATGACTAAATTGCCCCTAGGGCAGTTTTTGTTTCCGATCTACCTGTCAAATTTTAGCCCATTCCGACATCGTCGCGAAAAATGACGAAATTGCCCCCGACGCGATTTTTTCTTCCAGTCAACCAGCCGAATTTCAGCCCATTCCGACACAGTCGCGAAAAATGCCGAAATTGTCCTCGGCGCGATTTTTGTTTCCAGTCAACCTGCAAAATTTTCGCCCATTCCGACTCCGTCGCGAAAAATGACGAAATTGCCCCTGGGGCAGTTTTTGTTTCCGATCAACCTGTTAAATTTTAGCCCATTCCGACACAGTGGCGAAAAATGACGAAATTGCCCCGGCGCAATTTTTGTGTCCGATCAACCTGTCAAATTTCAGCCCATTCCGACATCATCGCAAAAAATGACGAAATTGCCCTTGGCGCGGTTTTTGTTTTCGGCCAACCTGTCAAATTTTAGCCCATTCCGACACCGTCGCGAAAAATGACGAAATTGGCCTCGGCGCGTTTTTTGTTTCCAATCAACCTGTCAAATTTTACCCCATTCCGACACCATCGCCAAAAATGACGAAATTGCCCCTGGCGCGATTTTTGTTTCCGATCAACCTGTTAAATTTTAGCGCATTCCGACACCGTCGCGAAAAATGACGAAATTGCCCCCGGCACGATTTTTGTTTCCGATCAACCTGTCGAATTTTAGCCCATTCCGACACCTTCGCGAAAAATGACGAAATTGCCCATGGCGCGATTTTTGTTTCTGATCAACCTGTCAAATTTGAGCCCATTCCGACGCCGTCGGGAAAGATGTTGAAATTGTCCCTGGCGTGATTTTTGCTTCCGATCAACCTGTCAAATTTCAGCCCATTCCGACACCGTCGCGAAAAATGACGAAATCGCCCCTGGCCCGATGTTTGTTTCCGATCAACCTATCAAATTTGAGTCCATTCCGACACCGTCGCGAAAAATGATGAAATTGCCCCTGGCGCGGTTTTTGTTTCCGATCAACCTATCAAATTTGAGTCCATTCCGACACCGTCGCGAAAAATGATGAAATTGCCCCTGGCGCGGTTTTTTTTCAGATCAACCTATCAAATTTTAGCCCGTTCCGACACCGTCGCGAAAAATGACGAAATTGCCCCTGGTACGATTTTTCTTTTCGACCAACCTGTCAAATTTTAGCCCATTTCGACACCGTCGCGAAAAATGACGAAATTGCCCCCGGCGCGGCTTTTGTTTCCGATCAACCTGTCAAATTTTTGCCCATTCCGTCTCCGTCGCGAAAAATGACTAAATTGCCCTCGAGGCGATTTTTATTTCCGATCAACCTGTCAAATTTTAGCCTGTTCCGACACCATCGCGAAAAATGATGAAATTGCCCCTGGCGCGATTTTTGTTTCCGATCAACCTGTCAAATTTTAGCCCATTCCGACACCGTAGCGAAAAATGACGAAATTGCCCCTGGCTCGATTTTCGTTTCCGATCAACCTGTCAAAATTTAGCCCATTCCGACACAGTCGCGAAAAATGACGAATTGCCCCTGGCACGATCTCTGTTTCCGATCAACCTCTCAAATTTTAGCCCATTCCGACACCCTCGCGAAAAATGACGAAATTCCCCCGGCGCGATTTTTACTTCCAGTCAAACAGCCGAATTTCAACTCATTCTGACACCATCGCGAAAAATGACTAAATTGCCCTCGGCGCGATTTTTGTTTCCAGTCAGCATGCAAAATTTCCGCCCATTCTGACATCGTAACGAAAAATGACGAAATTGCCCCTGGCGCTATTTTTATTTCCGATCAACCTATCAAATTCTAGCCCATTCCGACTCCGTCGCGAAGAATGACTAAATTGCCCCTGTGGCGGTTTTTGTTTCCAATCAACCTGTCAAATTTTAGCACATACCGACACCGTCGCGAAAAATGACGAAATCCCATTTCGACACCATCGCGAAAAATGACGAAATTGCCCCTGGCACGATTTTTTTTCCGACCAACTTGTCAAATTTTAGCCCATTTCGACACCGTCGCGAAAAATGACGAAATTGCCCCCCGCTTGGTTTTTGTTTCCGATCAACCTGTCAAATTTTAGCCCATTCTGTCTCCGTCGCGAAAAATGACTAAATTGCCCCTGAGGCGGTTTTTGTTTCCGATCAACCTGTCAAATTATAGTCTATTCCGACACCATCGCGAAAAATGACGAAATTGCCCCTGGCTCGATTTTTGTTTCCGATCAACCTGTCAAATTTTAGCCCATTCAGACACCGTCGCGAAAAATGACGAAATTGCCCCTGACGCGGTTTTTGTTTCTGATCAACCTGTCAAATTTTAGCCCATTCCGACTCCGTCGCGAAGAATGACTAAATTGCCCCTAGGGAAGTTTTTGTTTCCGATCTACCGGTCAAATTTTAGCTCATTCCGACATCGTCGTGAAAAATGACGAAATTGCCCCCGGCGCGATTTTTTCTTCCAGTCAACCAGCCGAATTTCAGCCCATTCCGACACCGTCGCGAAAATTGACGAAATTAACCCCGGCGCGGTTTTTGTTTCCGATCAACCGGTCAAATTTTAGCTCATTCTGACACAGTCGCGAAAAATGACGAAATTGTCCTCGGCGCGATTTTTGTTTCCAGTCAACCTGCAAAATTTTCGCCCATTTCGACACCGTCGCGAAAAATGACGAAATTGCCCCTGGCGCGTTTTTTGCTTCCGATCATCCTGTCAAATTCTAGCCCATTCCGACTCCGTCGCGAAAAATGACTAAATTGCCCCTTGGGCAGTTTTTGTTTCCGATCAACCTGTCAAATTTTAGCCCATTCCGATACGGTCGCGAAAAATGACGAAATTGCCCCGTCGCGATTTTTGTGTCCGATCAACCTTTCAAATTTCAGCCCATTCCGACATCATCGCAAAAAATGACGAAATTGCCCCTGGCGCGGTTTTTGTTTCCGACCAACCTGTCAAATTTTAGCCCATTCCGACACCGTCGCGAAAAATGACGAAATTGGCCCCGGCGCAGTTTTTGTTTCCGATCAACCTGTCAAATTTTAGCCCATTCCGACACCATCGCCAAAAATGACGAAATTGCCCCTGGCGCTATTTTTGTTTCCGATCAACCTGTCAAATTTTAGCGCATTCCAACACCGTCGCGAAAAATGACGAAATTGCCCCCGGTGCGGTTTTTGTGTCCAATCAACCTGTCAAATTTTAGCCCATTCCGACACCGTCGCGAAAAATGATGAAATTGCCACGGCGCGATTTTTGTTTCCGATAAACCTGTCAAATTTCAGCCCATTCCGACACCATCACCAAAAATAACGAAATTGCCCCTGGCGCGATTTTTGTTTCCGATCAACCTGTCAAATTTTAGCCCATTCCGACACCTTCCCGAAAAATGACGAAATTGCCCCTGGCGCGATTTTTGTTTCTGATCAACCTGTCAAATTTGAGCCCATTCCGACACCGTCGGGAAAAATGTTGAAATTGTCCCTGGCGTGATTTTTGCTTCCGATCAACCTTTCAAATTTTAGCCCATTCCGACACCGTCGTGAAAAATGACGAAATTGCCCTGGGCCCGATATTTGTTTCCAATCAATCTATCAAATTTGAGTCCATTCCGACACCGTCGCGAAAAATGATGAAATTTTGCCTGGCGCGGTTTTTGTTTCCGATCAACCTGTCAAATTTTAGCCCATTCCGACACCGTCGCGAAAAATGACGAAATTGCCCCTGGCACGATTTTTGTTTCCGACCAACCTGTCAAATTTTAGCCCATTTCGACACCGTCGCGAAAAATGACGAAATTGCCCCCCGCTTGGTTTTTGTTTCCGATCAACCTGTCAAATTTTAGCCCATTCTGTCTCCGTCGCGAAAAATGACTAAATTGCCCCTGAGGCGGTTTTTGTTTCCGATCAACCTGTCAAATTTTAGTCTATTCCGACACCATCGCGAAAAATGACGAAATTGCCCCTAGCTCGATTTTTGTTTCCGATCAACCTGTCAAATTTTAGCCCATTCCGACACCGTAGAGAAAAATGACGAAATTGTCCCTGGCGCGATTTTCGTTTCCGATCAACCTGTCAAAATTTAGCCCATGCCGACACAGTCGCGAAAAATGACGAATTGCCCCTGGCACGATTTTTGTTTCCGATCAACCTCTCAAATTTTAGCCCATTACGACACCCTCACGAAAAATGACGAAATTCCCCCGGCTCGATTTTTACTTCCAGTCAACCAGCCGAATTTCAACTCATTCCGACATCGTCGCGAAAAATGACTAAATTGCCCTCGACGCGATTTTTGTTTCCAGTCAACCTGCAAAATTTCCGCCCATTCCGACACCGTAACGAAAAATGACGAAATTGCCCCTGGCGCTATTTTTGTTTCCGATCAACCTATCAAATTCTAGCCCATTCCGACTCCGTCGCGAAGAATGACTAAATTACCCCTGGGGCGGTTTTGTTTCCAATCAACCTGTCAAATTTTAGCCCATAACGACACCGTCGCGAAAAATGACGAAATCCCATTTGGACACCATCGCGAAAAACGACGAAATTGACCTCGGCGCTATTTTTGCTTCCGATCAACCTGTCAAATTCTAGCCCATTACGACACCGTCGCAAAAAATGACGAACTTGCCCCTGGCTCGATTTTTGTTTCCAATCAACCTGTCAAATTCTAGCCCATTCCGACGCCGTCGTGAAAAATGGCAAAATTGCCCCTGGCCTGATTTTTGTTTTCGATCAACCTGTCAAATTTTAGTCATTCCGACACCGTCGCGAAAAATAACGAAATTGCCCCTGGCGCGGTTTTTGTTTCCGATCAACCTGTCAAATTTTAGCCCATTCAGACACCGTCGCTAAAAATGACCAAATTGCCCCTGACGCGATTTTTGTTTCTGATCAACCTGTCAAATTTTAGCCCATTCCGACTCCGTCGCGAAGAATGACTAAATTGCCCCTAGGGCAGTTTTTGTTTCCGATCTACCTGTCAAATTTTAGCGCATTCCGACATCGTCGCGAAAAATGACGAAATTGCCCTCGGCGCGATTTTTTCTTCCAGTCAACCAGCTAAATTTTAACCCATTCCGACACCGTCGCAAAAAATGACGAAATTGTCCTCGGCGCGATTTTCGTTTCCGATCAACCTGTCAAATTTTCGCCCATTTCGACACCGTCGCGAAAAATGACGAAATTGCCCCTGGCGCGTTTTTTGTTTCCGATCAACCTGTCAAATTCTAGCCCATTCCGACTCCGTCGCGAAAAATGACTAAATTGCCCCTGGGGCAGTTTTTGTTTCCGATCAACCTGTCAAATTTTAGCCCATTCCGACACAGTGGCGAAAAATGACGAAATTGCCCCGGCGCGATTTTTGTGTCCGATCAACCTGTCAAATTTCAGCCCATTCCGACATCATCGCAAAAAATGACGAAATTGCCCCTGGCGCAATTTTTGTTTTCGACCAACCTGTCAAATTTTAGCCCATTCCGACACCGTCGCGAAAAATGACGAAATTGGCCTCAGCGCGGTTTTTGTTTCTGATCAACTTGTCAAATTTTAGCCCATTCCGACACCATCGCCAAAAAAGACGAAATTGCCCCTGGCGCGATTTTTGTTTCCGATCAACCTGTTAAATTTTAGCGCATTCCGATACCGTCGCGAAAAATGACGAAATTGCCCCCGGCGCGATTTTTGTTTCCGATCAACCTGTCAAATTTTAGCCCATTCCGACACCTTCGCGAAAAATGACGAAATTGCCCCTGGCGCGATTTTTGTTTCTGATCAACCTGTCAAATTTGAGCTCATTGCGACACCCTCGGGAAAAATGTTGAAATTGTCCCTGGCGTGATTTTTGCTTTCGATCAACCTGTCAAATTTCAGCCCATTCCGACACCGTCGCGAAAAATGACGAAATTGCCCCTGGCCCGATGTTTGTTTCCGATCAACCTATCAAATTTGAGTCCATTTCAACACCGTCGCGAAAAATGATGAAATTGCCCCCGGCGCGGTTTTTGTTTCCGATCAACCTGTCAAATTTTAGCCCATTCCGACACCGTCGCGAAAAATGACGAAATTGCCCCTGGCACGATTTTTGTTTCCGACCAACCTGTCAAATTTAGCCCATTTCGACATCGTCGCGAAAAATGACGAAATTGCCCCCGGCGCGATTTTTGTTTCCGATCAACCTGACAAATTTTAGCCCATTCCGTCTCCGTCGCGAAAAATGACTAAATTGCCCCTGAGGCGGTTTTTGTTTCCGATCAACCTGTCAAATTCTCGCCCATTCCGACTCCGTCGCGAAAAATGACGAAATTCCCCCGGCGCGATTTTTGTTTCCGCGGTTTTTGTTTCCGATCAACCTGTCAAATTTTAGCCCATTCCGACACCGTAGCGAAAAATGACGAAATTACCCCTGGCGCGATTTTCGTTTCCGATCAACCTATCAAAATTTTGCCCATTCCGACACAGTCGCGAAAAATGAAGAATTGCCCCTGGCACGATTTTTGTTTCCGATCAACCTCTCAAATTTTAGCCCATTCCGACACCCTCGCGAAAAATGAAGAAATTCCCCCGGCGAGATTTTTACTTCCAGTCAAACAGTCGAATTTCAACTCATTCCGACACCGTAACAAAAAATGACGAAATTGCCCCAGGTGCTATTTTTGTGTCCGATCAACCTGTCAAATTTCAGCCCATTCCGACATCATCGTAAAAAATGACGTAATTGCCCTTGGCGCGATTTTTGTTTCCGATCAACCTGTCAAATTTTAGCCCATTCCGACACCGTCGCGAAAAATGACGAAATTGGCCTCGGCGCGGTTTTTTTTTCCGACCAACCTGTCAAATATTAGCCCATTTCGACACCGTCGCGAAAAATGACGAAATTGCCCCTGTTGCGATTTTTGTTTCTGATCAACCTGTTAAATTTTAGCGCATTTCGACACCGTCGCGAAAAATTACGAAATTGCCCCTGGGGTAGTTTTTGTTTCCGATCTACCTGTCAAATTTTAGCCCATTCTGACATCGTCGCGAAACATGACGTAATTGCCCCCGGCGCGATTTTTTCATTTAGTCAACCAGCCGAATTTCAGCCCATTCCGACACCGTCGCGAAAAATGACGAAATTGCCCTCGGCACGGTTTTTGTTTCCGATCAACCTGCAAAATTTTCGCCCATTTTGACACCGTCGCGAAAAATGACGAAATTGCCCCTGGCACGATTTTTGTTTCCGATCAACCTGTCAAATTCTAGCCCATTCCGACTCCGTCGCGAAAAATGACTAAATTGCCCCTGGGGCAGTTTTTGTTTCCGATCAACCTGTCAAATTTTAGCCTATTCCGACACAGTCGCGAAAAATGACGAAATTGGCCCGACGCGATTTTTGTTTCCGATCAACCTGTCAAATTTCAGCCCATTCCGACATTATCGCCAAAAATGACGAAATTGCACCTGGCGCGGTTTTTGTTTCCGATCAACTTGTCAAATTTGATCCCATTCCGACTCCGTCGCGAGAAATGACGAAATTGCTC
>NW_019263515.1:0-3697 GCF_002742605.1 Olea europaea var. sylvestris
GGTTTTAAAATAAGAAAAGAAACAGAAAGTGGTGACCTAACCTCTGTACAAGGACTCACAAAATTATAGCTACACTGATATTTTTGATTGCAGCATTTTCTCGAACGGTTACAGTTCAATCCAAAATGCACCAGAAAAACCAAAGCAAGATTCAAGAAATTCAAATAAAGCAGCAACAGCAAATTATTGACGCAATTTTCCACACTGTTGACCAAAAAAAAAAATTCTCGAAACTGGGAGGGCCACTTGCACTATAACCATGCGATCGCATGGTTATAGTCCATGCGGTTGCATGGTTATACAAAGTGACTGTTGGGGATTCGTTTTTTTATCATTTTTCTTTTAAATTTGGTGCCTTTTCAACATAATTTTGCACCATTTCGTGGGAACCCTTCAAAGCCTATAAATAGGTGTTCCAATTGCAATGAAAAACACTCTTGAGAAAATTAAGTAATCCACCACAAAATTATTCTCCCAAATTATCATATAATCAATCCTATATCTATTTTCACTTGTTCTTTGTGAAAGATACACTTTGCTTTTGGTGTTCTTCACACAAAAGCTTGTTTAATCCTACAAACTATTTGTCAGAACTCCTCAAAAGCATTGAAAAGGGGGCAAATAACGTTTGAGGATAGCGTTATCATTTTCGTGTTCAAACCTCTAATTATATCTATATTCTTTTCCTCTTTGTTATTACCAATTTTCTTCTCTTCACTACTTTAAATTTCCAACAAACTCAAACGTTACTTGTGCATTTACTGCAATGGAGTCGGAATCTACTATTGTTACTATCAAAATAATGAATCAAGATCTGGTGCGTTTGGATAGATTCGATGGTCCAAACTTTACAAGATGGCAAGACAAACTCAAGTTTCTTCTAACGGCGTTGAAGATCTTCTACGTGCTTGATTCAAAATTGGAACCCATTCCCGATGCAACTGATAAGGACACCGACGAAATTCGCATAGAAAGGAAAAAACACAAACTTTACAAGATGGCAAGACAAACTCAAGTTTCTTCTAACGGCGTTGAAGATCTTCTACGTGCTTGATTCAAAATTGGAACACAAGAAGAAGATGAATTGATATGCCGTGGGCACATTCTAAATGCATTGTCCGATCGACTTATGATCTCTACACAAACACTACTTCGGCTAAAGAAATCTGGTATGCATTAGAAAGCAAATCCAAAGCCGAGGAAGAAGGTACTAAAAAGTTTTTAATATCTAAATATTTTGATTTTAAAATTTTAGACAATATACCTTTGTTGCCTCAAGTACATGAGTTACAAATAATTGTGAACAAATTGAACTTCCCGAAACTTTCCAAGTGGGAGCAATTATTGCTAAACTCCCTGGTTCTTGGAAAGAATATAGGAAGAAAATTCTTCACAATTTCGAAGAATTTTCTTTAGAAGACATGCAGAAACATCTTTGCATTGAGGAAGAATCAAGGGCAAGAGATAAGATTTAAAATTCTTATGATGGCTCTTCGAGAGCCAATACCGTGGACAATGTGGACAACTCCAACAAGTTCAAAAAGAAAGGGAAATTTCTTGGTCCTAGAAAGGATCAAGGAAAATTCAAAAACAAAGCCAAAGGACCGTGCTATGTTTGTGGGAAATCGGGACACTATGCTAAAGATTGCAGGCATAGGAAACAACATAAGAAGGAAGGACAAGTGAACTCTGTTGATGAAATTATTGCAACAGTGAGTGAAATCAATACAATCTAAGGCAAAGTTCCGGGCTGGTGGTACGATACATGCACTACAATTCAAGTATGTTATGATAAGTCTCTCTTCAAAACTTATCATGACATTGAAGATAACCAAGAAATACAAATGGGAAATGAAGGAAGATCAAAGGTGATCGGTAAAGGAAATGTTGAACTCCTTTTCACTTCGGGAAAGAAGATCACTTTGACAAATGTCCTGCATGTACCGGAAATGAATAGGAACTTAGCAAGTGGTGTAATCTTGGGAAAACCCGGGATTAAATTTGTCTTTGAATCTGGAAAACTTGTATTAACCCATAGTGGACATTTTGTTGGAAAGGGCTATTCCACCGAAGGAATGGTCAAGCTATGTACTGTTGTGGATAACTCAAATAAAATTAAATCTTTTGCGTATGTTATTGATTCATTTAATTTATGGCATGGTAGATTATCACATGTAGGAGTTAGTACTATGAAAAGAATGATTAAATGTGGATTAATACAATGTGATATTGATAACTTAGAAAAATGTGAAATATGTGTTAAATAAAAAATGATTAAGAAGTCATTTCATAGCATAGAAAAAACAACAAAATTACTTGAACTTGTTCATTCCGACATTGTGAATTGAATGGAATATTAACTAGAGGCAGTAATAGATATTTTATTACTTTTATTGATAATTGTTCTAGGTATACTTACGTATACTTACTTAAACATAAGGATGAAGCCTTTAGTGCCTTTAACTTACAAGAATGAAGTTGAAAATCAATTAGGAAGAAAATTAAAAACTTTAAGAAGTGATAGAGGTGGAGAGTATTTTTCAAATGAATTTAACATATTTTGTGAACAAAATGGAATAATACATCAATCTTCTGCACCTAGAATACCAGAACAAAATGGATTAGCAGAAAGAAAGAATAGAACTTATTTGGAAATGATAAATGTTATGTTATTAAATTTTGAATTACCTTATAACTTATGGGGTGAAGCATTACTTTGTGCTTGTCATATAACAAATAGAATTCCTATGAAAAAGAATAAAATTTCCCCATATGAACTTTGGAAAGGTAGAAAACCAAATATTAATTATTTTAAAGTGTAGGGGTGCCTTGCGTATTATAAAAATATGGATCCAAAGAGAACCAAGTTAGGTCCTAGAGGTATCAAATATGCCTTTGTAGGATATGTCCTTAATAGCAGGTTATTAAATCTCGAATCAAATGTTATAATAGAATCAAGAGATGTGGAATTCTTTGAGAATGTGATGGTAGCTAGGAAATATGAAAATAATAAGGATATTCCAACCTTTAAAAGCTCACCAAAAGAGACATCCATAAAGGATGTTGACTTTGAACCTCGAAGAAGCAAAATAACAAGAAATGAAAAGAACTTAGGATCTAATGAAATAGATTCCCAACTTATTTCCTTTTACTTAGTAGAAGGAGATAGGAAGGATGTTGTAAAAACAATTCCTTTTGTTCTTCAAGTAGAAAGTGATCCTAAGACTTATAAGGAAGCAATGCAATCTAGAGATTATGTATTTTGGAAAGAAGCTATAAATAATGAAATGGATTCTATTATTTCAAATAACACTTGGGAAATAGTTGACCTACCAGCAGGTTCGAAAGCTATTTGTTGTAAATGGGTATTTAGAAAGAAATATAATTATGATGGATCGCTTAATACTTATAAGGCTAGATTGGTAGCTAAAGGGTATCACCAAAGGGAAGGAATTGATTACTTTGACACAAATGCACCCGTGGCAAGGATAATCTCAATAAGGATTTTATTTGCACTAGCATCTATATATGATTTATATGTTCATCAAATGGACATAAAAATGACATTTTTAAATGGAGATCTCGAAGAGGAGGTCTATATGGAACAACCGGAAGGATTTGTTCTACCGGAAAATGAACATAAGGTGTGCAAATTAATTAAATATTTATATGGATTAAAGCAAGCTCCCAAAAAGTG
>NW_019263515.1:10978-15394 GCF_002742605.1 Olea europaea var. sylvestris
TTCCAATACTGTCAAGTTGAACATTGCTTAGTCTAGTCAGCTTCACCTCATTTTTAGTTAGGTTGTTATTTGGTTCAACAGAAGTATTAGATTTGAATTTTAAACATGGTATCTTAGATTCATAAAACTTCACATTTCTATTGTTAATGATCTTTATGCCGTGTACCCCCAATACCCATAGTCTGTAACCTTTTACACCTTCGGGGTAACCCAACATGATACATTTTGTTGCCCTAGGGTCTAATTTCCCTTCAACTTGTAGCATACCCAAATACCCTGATGTTAGAGAGATTCAACTTTTTGCCAGACCATAATTCGTGGAGTGTTTGATTCCAATGGAACTGAAAGGTGATTTGTTAATTAAATATGCAGTTTGCACACTACTTCAACTTAGAACTCTTTTGCAAGTTCAGAACTGATCAACATGCATCTGACCTTATTCATCAAGGTCCTGTTCAATATTTCTGCTACCTAATTTTGTTGCGAAGTGTTTTTGACAGTCCTATGTCTCAAGATATCTTTTTGCTTGCAGAAATTTTTAAATTCAGAATTGCAGAATTCAAGATCATTTTCTGTCTTTAAGGTTTTTAATTTTTCATCCTGTTGGTTTTCGACCATTTTAACCATATTCTGAATTTTTGAAAGTGTCTAACTTAGCCTTTAAAGAAAGACCCATACTTTTTTGAAATAGTCATCAACAATAGATAAGAAATATCCGTTGTCCCCAAAAGTGGGGTGGCTTTCAGGTAAGGATGGCAATTGGGCTCATCAGCTCGAGCCGTCCGTAGCTCAGCTCGAAAAAAGCTTGAGCTCACCTGACTCGAGGCTCAAGAGAAACGAGCCGAGCCCCATTTTTAGGTGCTGAACAAAGCCCGAGTCGGCCTATGTGGCTCGTCGACTCGGGAGAACCGAGCATATATTTAAAATAAATAAATAAATAAAAGGCAGTAACACGTTGCCTGCTGTCTTTTTAAAAAAAAAAGAAAAAAAACCTGGCTCAGACATTTTACTCGAGCTGAGCTCGAGCCTAGAATTTCGGCTCGCGATCCTGCTCGACTATGCTCGTTAACATCCCTACTTTTAGGCCCTCATAGGTCAGCTTGGACATAGTCTAAGGGTTTTTTGGAACATGTAAACCTAGTTCAAAGCTCATCCTATGAGATTTTCCAAGAACACAGGTTTCACAAAACTCCAGTGTTTCAACTAAATCTTTCCCAACTAACTTTTGATTACTTAAAGATTTTAACCCTTTATTCCCAATATATCCCATTCTCTTATTCCACAATTCAGTTTTTATTCTCAGTGATAATGAGGAGATTAGAATCAGGAACAGTAATAGTTTTGCCTTCAAGGTAGTACAACCCCTTTTTTTTGTCCTTTTTTCACAATTACGGAACTTTTCATCATTTTTAATATTTTATTGTCAGACTTGAAGGTATGTCCTTCATCTTCAAAAATCGTTAAGGATATTAGATTTCTTTTCATATTAGGAACATATCTTACATTCAAGATTGGCCTAACAGTGCCATCATGCGTTTTTATGTCAATGTCTCCAATTCCAACAAAAGTCTGTGAGTTATTATCCCCATGTACACTTTCCTAGGTTTTATTTCTTTATAGTTATAGAACCAATCTTTTATAGGGCACATGTGAAAGGTACATAGTGAGTCTAATATCCAATCTTTATTAACTTCCCTACTAGATACAATCATAACATAGAGACTGTCAACACAGCTTCCATAATGTTATTATTTAACTCCACATTTGATATGTGTATTTTATACACTTATTTCAGTCATTAAACTAGAGCAATTATTGTTATTTAGGATGAATTGATGCTTAACTTTATACATATTTCGTTTGTTAGGTGTAATTCGAGGCAAAATAATGAAATTGAACAAAAAAGCAAGAAATTTGCTAACTTGTGCTTAATCAAAATTTTGGGAACTAAATCGCAAAGTACTAAGAGTTTATTCAGACATGATGTTGATGATTGAAGACGAGCTAGAGGAAATTAAATGGAATTGGAGGATGAATGATCAAGAGATATCAATTATGAACCAAGAGGAACGAATAATGAACTCTAGGGACCAAAGTACAACACATAGAAAATTTCATAGTGGTGCACGTGCAAGGAAGTATACCACGCGTGCACGGGCATATTTCAAAAAAAATCGGACAGATTCCTTTTTTGACACAAATTTTTATGGAAATAAAATCTATCATACTACTTAACCTATGGGAGACGAACAGATTTGGAGGAGCTCTTTTTTTCCTGGACAGTTCAAAGGCAATTGCAAGGAGAAGAAATCTCAAGAGGCAAAGATCAACAAAAACAATTGCAAAAAGATTGACAACGATTGGGGAAAGAACCCGCGCAACACAACTAGTTTTTCTTATGCCTTACTTCTTCTCCATGTTCTTTATTGTGTATTTTATCATGTCAATCAATTCAATTATGAACTAAACTTAGAGATCTAGGGCTTGACGTAACTTATTTGAGACATTTTTTTATTCCAATACAGTTATTTCTTTTGATTTTTTTGAGATTTATTTATATTGCTCTTACTTAATGCTTTCAATTGCCTGATCAACAATTAAATGATTCAATACTTTAAATTTGGCACTCGAGAGGGGGAAATTTAGGCGTGATCTAAGAATAACATTACCTAGATTTCGTAGGTTTCGAATGAAAGTGCGAATCTTTGAGACTAATTCCACTTAAGAACTAGATGCTTTGATAATTTCTATATTTTTAATTCGGAATAGAGTTATTGAGATTAAAATATAGAAATAAGTTCTATTTGGCGCTCTAGAGAGGGGATAGAATTAATTTAGAGTTCTTGCCTATAAATTCGGAAAAGAGTTGATGGAAATAGCTATAGAGTTTGAAAAACATCGTCGAGAATACGATGAAATCATTCCCTAAGCTTTTCCATCTTGATTTATTCGTATAATTTGTATCCCTTTAATTCATCACCAATATCATCGTTAGATTAGTTAATAATATTTATTTCAAATTCCATTCGTCTGGATAAAGCTGAAGACATAGACAACAAACAAGGGACATGTTCCATACGGGTCTTAAGGAAGAATTTCTTTCTTTGCTTAAGGAGTTCATTGATGTGTTCGCGTGGTCCTAGTTGTTCGCAGGTGAATGAAAAACTTAGAAGCTACCCAATTATAGTACTTGGTAGAAATTAAATTACAATCCTTGTGGGTTCGACACTCTTACTTCAAAACTATATTACAAAACTTGACCCCGTACACTTGCGGTATAAATCACGTTGCATAAAATGCATAGCAACATTATTTAGATATCTTTATTTTCTTTTTGGTTCAAAGCTATCCCTTTTGCTATGTCCCAATTTTCCACAATTGTAGCACTTCTTGTTGCTTTTATCTCTAGATTTTGATCTAGTTTTGAATTTCCCTTTAATTATTTTCTTTCTTTTTAGGTCTTCCTCTTACAAACATGCTCTCATCTCTAGAATTAGATTTAGATTCATTTTTAATTTCTAACTCCTTAGATCTCAAAGCATCAATGACTATAGCATGAGTTAGTTTATCCCTTGAGTATTTTATTGCATTTCTTACATCTTTATATAACTCAGGTAATGAATTTAGCAGGATTACTACAATGTCTTCGTCATCAAATTTCTTCTCCTTATGTTCAAGGCTTTTCACTATGATACTAAATTCACTCAAGTTTACATCTAAGTCCTTCTCAGGGTCCATCCTAAAGCTAAACAACTTTTTCAAGAGATAAATTTTGTTTGGTAGTGTTTCAATTAAGAACATAGCATCAAGGGCAGTCCATAGGGCTCTAGCAGTTTTGGCTTTATCAACTTATCTCACAATGTTGTCAGATAAATTTAAAATTATGGAACTATAAGCAATTTCATTCGTGTCTTCAATTTCATTTGGTTTTGCCTTTAGTTCAGGAGAACAAGTTTTAGGATCATCAAGGGCCTTAGCGACCCTCTATTGAACTAGAATGACTCTCATTTTCTGCTTCCATATTGAGTAATCTCCCTTTTCATCGAATTGAGACAATTCGACCTTCGAACCCATCACAAGTTCTGTAAAATGGTGGCCTATACTTAGGGACATAGTGTAATCTTGAACTAAAGATCCA
Source organism: Olea europaea var. sylvestris (assembly GCF_002742605.1). Classification (NCBI taxonomy): domain Eukaryota; kingdom Viridiplantae; phylum Streptophyta; class Magnoliopsida; order Lamiales; family Oleaceae; genus Olea; species Olea europaea. The sequence continues at coordinate 15,117 of NW_019263515.1, forward strand.
GTAGTAAGCAGAAAAGGTTTTTAAAATTTTTTAAGAATTTAAGTAGATATATGTGCACCAACTTGAAATAACTGAAATAATAATTGATACAAAGTAAGTTATGCTTGTAATCAAGTAATTGCACCAAGTTATATAAAAAACTTAACTAACACATACTCACAATGACAGAAATATGCAATTCAAATTACAGTACCAATACAAACATGTGTCACATGCATATATCTCATATCGGATATCAAGAATTGAAATTACTCTACAGAAGCCTAAAAATTAAAACG
>NW_019263516.1:0-7601 GCF_002742605.1 Olea europaea var. sylvestris
CACGACTGTGTCGGAATGGGCTCAAATTTGACTGGTTGATCGGAAATAAAAATGGCACCGGGGACAATTTCGTCATTTTTCTCAACTGTGTCGGAATGGGCTAAAATTTGACAGGTTGATCGGGAACGAAAACCGTGCCGGGTGATTTTGTCGATTTTCACGACTGCGTCGGAATTGACTAAAATTTAACGGGTTGATCGGAAACAAAAATCGCGCCAGGGCAATTTCCTCATTTTTCGCGACTGTGTTGGAATGGGCTGAAATTTGACTGGTTGATCGGAAATAAAAATCGCGTCGGGGACAATTTCGTCATTTTTCGCAACTGTGTCGGAATGGGAAAAAAATTTGACGGTTGATCGGAAACAAAAACCGCGCCGGGGGCAATTTCGTCATTTTTCGCGACTGTGTCGGAAATGGCTAAATTTGACCGGTTGATCGGAAACAAAAACCGCGCCGAGGGCAATTTCGTCATTTTTCGCGACTGTGTTGGAATGGGCTGAAATTTGACTGGTTGATAGGAAACAAAAATCGCGCCGGGGGCAATTTCGTCATTTTTCGCGACTGTGTCGGAATGGGCTGAAATTTGACTGGTTGATAGGAAACAAAAATCGCGCCGGGGGCAATTTCGTCATTTTTCGCGACTCTGTCGGAATGGGCTGAAATTTGACTGGTTGATCGAAAATAAAAATCGCCCCGGGGACAATTTCGTCATTTTTCTCGATTGTGTCGGAAAGGGCTAAAATTTGACTGGTTGATCGGAAATGAAAATCGCGCTGGGGGCAATTTCGTATTTTTCACGACGGTGTCGGAATGGGCTGAAATTTGACTTGTTGATCTGAAATAAAAATCGCATCGGGGACAATTTCGTCATTTTTCTCGACTGTGTCGGAATGGGCTAAAATTTGACTGTTGATCGGAAACAAAAACCGCTTCTGGGGCAATTTCTTCATTTTTCACAACTGTGTCAGAATGGGCTGAAATTTGACTGGTTGATCGGAAATAAAAATCGCGCCGGGGACAATTTCGTCATTTTTCTCGACTGTGCCAGAAAGGGCTAAAATTTCACTGGTTGATCGGAAACAAAAATTGCTTCAAGGGCAGTTTCGTCATTTTTCACGACTGTGTCGGAATGGGCTGAAATTTGACTGGTTGATCGGAAACAAAATCGCGCTGGGGGCAATTTCGTCATTTTTCGCGACTGTGTCGGAATGGGCTCAAATTTGACAGGATGATCGGGAACGAAAACCGCGCCGGGTGATTCCGTCATTTTTCGCAATTGCGACGGAATTGGCAAAAATTTGACGGTTGATCGGAAACAAAAATCGCACCGGGGGCAATTTCGTCATTTTTCGTGACTGTGTTGGAATGGGCTCAAATTTGACAGGTTGATCGGGAACAAAAACCGCGAAGAATGGATTTCGTCATTTTGGCAACTGCGTCGGAATTGGCTAAAATTTGACGGGTTGATCGGAAACAAAAATCGCGCCGGGGCAATTTCCTCATTTTTCGCGACTGTGTCGGAATGGGCTGAAATTTGACTGGTTGATCGAAATTAAAAATCGATCCAGGGACAATTTCTTCATTTTTCTCGACTGTGTCGGAATGGGTTAAAATTTGACTGGTTGATCGGAAAGAAAAATCGCGCCTGGGGTAATTTCGTCATTTTTCACGACTGTGTCGGAATGGGCTCAAATTTGACTAGTTGATCGAAAATAAAAATGGCGCCGGGGACAATTTCGTCATTTTTCTCGCCTATGTCGGAAAGGGCTAAAATTTGACTGGTTGATCGGGAACGAAAACCGCCCCGTGTGATTTCGTCATTTTTCGCAATTGTAGCGGAATTGGCAAAAATTTGATGGTTGATCGGAGACAAAAATCGCGCCGGGGGCAATTTCGTCATTTTTCGTGACTGTGTCGGAATGGGCTTAAATTTGACAGGTTGATCGGGAACAAAAACCGCGAAGAATGAATTTCGTCATTTTTGGCAACTGCGTCGGAATTGGCTAAAATTTGACGGGTTGATCGGAAACAAAAATCGCGCCGGGGCAATTTCCTCATTTTTCGCGACTGTGTCGGAATGGGCTGAAATTTGACTGGTTGATCGAAAATAAAAATCGATCCAGGGACAATTTCTTCATTTTTCTCGACTGTGTCGGAATGGGTTAAAATTTGATTGGTTGATCGGAAAGAAAAATCGCGCCGGGGGCAATTTCGTCATTTTTCACGACTGTGTCGGAATGGGCTCAAATTTGACTGGTTGATCGGAAAGAAAAATCGCGCCGGGGGCAATTTCGTCATTTTTCACGACTGTGTCGGAATGGGCTCAAATTTGACTGGTTGATCGAAAATAAAAATGGCGCCGGGGACAATTTCGTCATTTTTCTCGCCTATGTCGGAAAGGGCTAAAATTTGACTGGTTGATCGGGAACGAAAACCGCCCCGTGTGATTTCGTCATTTTTCGTAATTGCAGCTGAATTGGCAAAAATTTGACGGTTGCTCGGAAACAAAAATCGCGCCGGGGGCAATTTCGTCATTTTTCGTGACTGTGTCGGAATGGGCTTAAATTTGACAGGTTGATCGGGAACAAAAACCGCGAAGAATGAATTTCGTCATTTTTGGCAACTGCGTCGGAATTGGCTAAAATTTGACGGGTTGATCGGAAATAAAAATAGCGCCGGGGCAATTTCCTCATTTTCGCGACTGTGTCGAAATGGGCTGAAATTTGACTGGTTGATCGGAAATAAAAATCGATCCGAGGACAATTTCTTCATTTTTCTCGACTGTGTCGGAATGGGTTAAAATTTTACTAGTTGATCGGAAAGAAAAATCGCGCCGGGGGCAATTTCGTCATTTTTCACGACTGTGTCGGAATGGGCTCAAATTTGACTGGTTGATCGGAAATAAAAATGGCGCCGGGGACAATTTCGTCATTTTTCGCGACTGTGTCGGAATGGGAAAAAAATTTGACGGTTGATCGGAAACAAAAACCGCGCCGGGGGCAATTTCGTCATTTTTCGCGACTGTGTCGGAAATGGCTAAATTTGACCAGTTGATCGGAAACAAAAATCGCGCCGAGGGCAATTTCATCATTTTTCGCAACTGTGTTGGAATGGGCTGAAATTTGACTGGTTGATAGGAAACAAAAATCGCGCCGGGGGCAATTTCGTCATTTTTCGCGACTGTGTCGGAATGGGCTGAAATTTGACTGGGTGATAGGAAACAAAAATCGCGCCGGGGACAATTTCATCATTTTTCGCGACTCTGTCGGAATGGGCTGAAATTTGACTGGTTGATCGAAAATAAAAATCGCGCCGGGGACAATTTCGTCATTTTTCTCGATTGTGTCGAAAAGGGCTAAAATTTGACTGGTTGATCGGAAATGAAAATCGCGCATGGGGCAATTTCGTATTTTTCACGACGGTGTCGGAATGGGCTGAAATTTGACTTGTTGATCTGAAATAAAAATCGCATCGGGGACAATTTCGTCATTTTTCTCGACTGTGTCGGAATGGGCTAAAATTTGACTGTTGATCGGAAACAAAAACCGCTTCTGGGGCAATTTCTTCATTTTTCACAACTGTGTCAGAATGGGATGAAATTTGACTGGTTGATCGGAAATAAAAATCGCGCCGGGGACAATTTCGTCATTTTTCTCGACTGTGCCGGAAAGGGCTAAAATTTCACTGGTTGATCGGAAACAAAAATTGCTTCAAGGGCAGTTTCGTCATTTTTCACGACTGTGTCGGAATGGGCTGAAATTTGACTGGTTGATCGGAAACAAAAATCGCGCTGGGGGCAATTTCGTCATTTTTCGCGACTGTGTCGGAATGGGCTCAAATTTGACAGGATGATCGGGAACGAAAACCGCGCCGGATGATTCCGTCATTTTTCGCAATTGCGACGGAATTGGCAAAAATTTGACGGTTGATCGGAAACAAAAATCGCGCCGGAGCAATTTCGTCATTTTTCGTGACTGTGTCGGAATGGGCTCAAATTTGACAGGTTCATCGGGAACAAAAACCGCGAAGAATGGATTTCGTCATTTTTGGCAACTGGGTCGGAATTGGCGAAAATTTGGCGGGTTGATCGGAAACAAAAATCGCGCGGGGCAATTTCCTCATTTTTCGCGACTGTGTCGGAATGGGTTGAAATTTGACTGGTTGATCGGAAACAAAAATCGCTCCGGGGGCAATTTCGTCATTTTTCGCGACTGTGTCGGAATGGGTTGAAATTTGACTGGTTGATCGGAAATAAAAATGGCTCCAGGGACAATTTCTTCATTTTTCTCGACTGTGTCGGAATGGGTTAAAATTTGACTAGTTGATCGGAAAGAAAAATCGCGCCGGGGGCAATTTCGTCATTTTTCACGACTGTGTCGGAATGGGCTCAAATTTGACTGGTTGATCGGCAATAAAAATGGCACCGGGGACAATTTCGTCATTTTTCGCGACTGTGTCGGAATGGGAAAAAAATTTGACGGTTGATCGGAAACAAAAATCGCGCCGGGGGCAATTTCGTCATTTTTCGCGACTGTGTCGGAAATGGCTAAATTTGACCGGTTGATCGGAAACAAAAACCGCGCCGAGGGCAATTTAGTCAATTTTCGCGACTGTGTTGGAATGGGCTGAAATTTGACTGGTTGATAGGAAACAAAAATCGCGCCGGGGGCAATTTCGTCATTTTTCGCGACTGTGTCGGAATGGGAAAAAAATTTGACGGTTGATCGGAAACAAAAATCCCGCCGGGGGCAATTTCGTCATTTTTCGCGACTCTGTCGGAATGGGCTGAAATTTGACTGGTTGATCGGAAATAAAAATCGCGCCGGGGACAATTTCGTCATTTTTCTCGATTGTGTCGGAAAGGGCTAAAATTTGACTGGTTGATCGGAAATGAAAATCGCGCATGGGGCAATTTCGTATTTTTCACGACGGTGTCGGAATGGGCTGAAATTTGACTTGTTGATCTGAAATAAAAATCGCATCGGGGACAATTTCGTCATTTTTCTCGACTGTGTCGGAATGGGCTAAAATTTGACTGTTGATCGGAAACAAAAACCGCTTCAGGGGCAGTTTCTTCATTTTTCACAACTGTGTCAGAATAGGCTGAAATTTGACTGGTCGATCGGAAATAAAAATCGCGCCGGGGACAATTTCGTCATTTTTCTCGACTGTGCCGGAAAGGGCTAAAATTTCACTGGTTGATCGGAAACAAAAATCGCTTCAAGGGCAGTTTCGTCATTATTCACGACTGTGTCGGAATGGGCTGAAATTTGACTGGTTGATCGGAAACAAAAATCGCACCGGGGGCAATTTCGTCATTTTTCGCGACTGTGTCGGAATGGGCTCATATTTGACAGGTTGATCGGGAACGAAAACTGCGCCGGATGATTTCGTCATTTTTCGCAATTGCGACGGAATTGGCAAAAATTTGACGGTTGATCGGAAACAAAAATCGCGCCGGAGCAATTTCGTCATTTTTCGTGACTGTGTCGGAATGGGCTCAAATTTGACAGGTTCATCGGGAACAAAAACCGCGAAGAATGAATTTCGTCATTCTTGGCAACTGCGTTGGAATTGGCTAAAATTTGACGGGTTGGTCGGAAACAAAAATCGCGCCGGGGCAATTTCCTCATTTTTCGCGACTGTGTCGGAATGGGCTCAAATTTGACAGGTTGATCGGAAACAAAAACCGCGCCGGGGGCAATTTCGTCATTTTTCGCGACGGTGTCGGAATGGGATAAAATTTGACGGTTGATCGGAAACAAAAATCGCGCCGGAGCAATTTCGTCATTTGTCGTGACTGTGTCGGAATGGGCTCAAATTTGACTGGTTGATCGGAAATAAAAATGGCGCCGGGGACAATTTCGTTATTTTTCTCGACTGTGTCGGAAAGGGCTAAAATTTGACAGGTTGATCGGAAACGAAAACCGCGCCGGGTGATTTCGTCATTTTTCGCAATTGCGGTGGAATCGGCAAAAATTTGGCGGTTGATCGGAAACAAAAATCGCGCCGGGGGCAATTTCATCATTTTTCGCGACTGTGTCGGAATGGGTTCAAATTTGAAAGGTTGATCGGGAACAAAAACCGCGAAGAATGAATTTCGTCATTCTTGGCAACTGCGTCGGAATTGGCTAAAATTTGACGGGTTGATCGGAAACAAAAATCGCGCCGGGGCAATTTCCTCATTTTTCGCGACTGTATCGGAATGGGCTGAAATTTTACTGGTTGATCGGAAATAAAAATCGATCCGGGGACAATTTCTTCATTTTTCTCGACTGTGTCGGAATGGGTTAAAATTTGACTGGTTGATCGGAAAGAAAAATCGCGCCGGGGGCAATTTCGTCATTTTTCACGACTGTGTCGGAATGGGCTCAAATTTGACTGGTTGATCGGAAATAAAAATGGCGCCAGGGACAATTTCGTCATTTTTCTCGACTGTGTCCGAATGGGCTCAAATTTGACTGGTTGATCGGGAACGAAAACTGCGCCGGGTGATTTCATCGTTTTTCACGACTGCGTCAGAATTGGCTAAAATTTAACGGGTTGATCGGAAAAAAAAATCGCGCCGGAGCAATTTCCACATTCTTCGCGACCGTGTTGGAATGGGCTGAAATTTGACTAGTTGATCGGAAATAAAAATCGCGTTGGGGACAATTTCGTCATTTTTCGCGACTGTGTCGGAATGGGCAAAAATTTGACGGTTGATCGGAAACAAAAAATCGCGCCGGGGACAATTTCGTCATCTTTCGCGACTGTGTCGGAAATGGCTAAAATTTGTCCCGTTGATCGGAAACAAAAAATCGCGCCGGGGACAATTTCGTCATCTTTCGCGACTGTGTCGGAAATGGCTAAAATTTGTCCCGTTGATCGGAAACAAAAAATCGCGCCGGGGACAATTTCGTCATCTTTCGCGACTGTGTCGGAAATGGCTAAAATTTGTCCCGTTGATCGGAAACAAAAAATCGCGCCGGGGACAATTTCGTCATCTTTCGCGACTGTGTCGGAAATGGCTAAAATTTGTCCCGTTGATCGGAAACAAAAAATCGCGCCGGGGACAATTTCGTCATCTTTCGCGACTGTGTCGGAATGAGCTCAAATTTGACGGGTTGATCGAAAAATAAAACTCGCGCCGGGGGCAATTTCGTCATTTTTCGCGACTGTGTCGGAATGGGCTGAAATTTGACTGGTTGATAGGAAACAAATATCGCGCCGGGGGCAATTTCGTCATTTTTCGAGACTCTGTCGGAATGGGCTGAAATTTGACTAGTTGATCGGAAATAAAAATTGCGCCGGGGACAATTTCGTCATTTTTCACGACTGTGTCGGAATGGGCTCAAATTTGACTGGTTGATCGGAAATAAAAATTGCGCCGGGGACAATTTCGTCATTTTTCACGAATGCGTCGGAATGGGCTAAAATTTGACTGGTTGATCGGAAACGAAAATCGCGCTGGGGCAATTTCGTATTTTTCACGACTGTGTCGGAATAGGCTGAAATTTGACTTGTTGATCAGAAATAAAAATCGCATCGGGGACAATTTCGTCATTTTTCTCGACTGCGTCGGAATGGGCTAAAATTTGACTGTTTATCGGAAACAAAAA
>NW_019263516.1:16626-23146 GCF_002742605.1 Olea europaea var. sylvestris
CTGTGTCAGAATGGGCTGAAATTTGACTGGTTGATCGGAAATAAAAATCGCGCCGGGGACAATTTGGTCATTTTTCTCGACTGTGCCGGAAAGGGCTAAAATTTCACTGGTTGATCAGAGACAAAAATCGCTTCAAGGGCAATTTCGTCATTTTTCACGACTGTGTCGGAATGGGCTGAAATTTGACTGGTTGATCGGAAACAAAAATCACGCTGGGGGCAATTTCGTAATTTTTCGCGACTGTGTCGGAATGGTCTCAAATTTGACAGGTTTATCGGGAACGATAACCGCGCCGGGTGATTTCGTCATTTTTCGCAATTGCGACGGAATTGGCAAAAATTTGACGGTTGATCGGAAACAAAAATCGCGCCGGTTGCAATTTTGTCATTTTTCGTGATTGTGTCGGAATGGGCTCAAATTTGACAGGTTGATCGGGAACAAAAACCGCGAAGAATGGATTTCGTCATTTTTGGCAACTGCGTCGGAATTGGCTAAAATTTGACGGGTTGATCGGAAACAAAAATCGCGCCGGGGCAATTTCCTCATTTTTCGCGACTGTGTCGGAATGGGCTGAAATTTGACTGGTTGATCGGAAATAAAAATCGATCCAGGGACAATTTCTTCATTTTTCTCGACTGTGTCGGAATGGGTTAAAATTTGACTGGTTGATCGGAAAGAAAAATCGTGCCGAGGGCAATTTCGTCATTTTTCACGACTGTGTCGGAATTGGCTCAAATCTGACTGGTTGATCGGAAATAAAAATGGCGCCGGGGACAATTTCGTCATTTTTCTCGACTGTGTCCGAATGGGCTCAAATTTGACTGGTTGATCGAGAACGAAAACCGCGCCGGGTGATATCGTCGTTTTTCACGACTGCGTCAGAATTGGCTAAAATTTAACGGGTTGATCGAAAAAAAAAATCGCGCCGGGGCAATTTCCTCATTTTTCGCGACTGTGTTGGAATGGGTGAAATTTGACTGGTTGATCGGAAATAAAAATCGCGTCGGGGACAATTTCTTCATTTTTCGCGACTGTGTCGGAATGGGCAAAAATTTGACGGTTGATCGGAAAAAAAAACCGCGCCGGGGGCAATTTCGTCATTTTTCGCGACTGTGTCGGAAATGGCTAAAATTTGACCGGTTGATCGGAAACAATAACCTCGCCGGGGGCAATTTCGTCTTTTTTCGCCACTGTGTCGGAATGGGCTGAAATTTGACTGGTTGACAGGAAAGAAAAATCGCACCGGGGGCAATTTCGTCATTTTTCGCGACTGTGTCGGAATGGGCTGAAATTTGACTGGTTGATCGAAAATAAAAATCGCGCCGGGGACAATTTCGTCATTTTTCTCGATTGTGTCAGAATGGGCTAAAATTTGACTGGTTGATCGGAAAAAAAATTTGCGCCGGGGGCAATTTCGTCATTTCTCGTGACTGTGTCAGAATGTGCTAAAATTTTACAGGTTGATCGGACACAAAAAATCACGTCGGGGGCAATTTCGTCATTTTTCACGACTGTGTCGGAATGGGCTCAAATTTGATAGGCTGATCGGGAATAAAAATCGCGTCGGGTGCAATTTCGTCATTTTTCGCGACTGTGTCGGAATGGGCTGAAATTTGACTGGTTGATAGGAAACAAAAATCGCGCCGGAGGCAATTTCGTCATTTTTCGCGACTGTGTCGGAATGAGCTGAAATTTGACTGGTTGATCGGAAATAAAAATCGCGCCGAGGACAATTTCGTTATTTTTCTCGACTGTGTCGGAAAGGGCTAAAATTTGACTGTTGATCGGAAACAAAAAACGCTTCAGGGGCAATTTCGTCATTTTTCACGACTGTGTCAGAATGGGCTGAAGTTTGACTGGTTGATCGGAAATAAAAATCGCGCCGGGGACAATTTCGTCATTTTTCTCGACTGTGTCGAAAAGGGCTAAAATTTGACTGTTGATCGGAAAAAAAATCGCTTCAGGGGCAATTTCGTCATTTTTCACAACTGTGTCGGAATGGGCTCAAATTTAACTGGTTGATCGGAAACAAAAATCGCGCTGGGGGCAATTTTGTCATTTTCGCGACTGTGTCGGAATGGGCTGAAATTTGACTGGTTGATCGGAAACGAAAATCGCGCTGGGGGCAATTTCGTATTTTTCGCGACTGTGTCGGAATGGGCTGAAATTTGACTTGTTGATCAGAAAAAAAATCGCGTCGGGGACAATTTCGTCATTTTTCTCGACTGTGCCGGAAAGGGCCAAAATTTGACTGTTGATCGGAAACAAAAACCGCTTCAGGGGCAATTTCTTCATTTTTCACAACTGTGTCAGAATGGGCTGAAATTTGACTGGTTGATCGGAAATAAAAATCGCGCCGGGGACAATTTCGTCATTTTTCTCGACTGTGCCGGAAAGGGCTAAAATTTCACTGGTTGATCGGAAACAAAAATCGCTTCAAGGGCAATTTCGTCATTTTTCACGACTGTGTCGGAATGGGCTGAAATTTGACTGGTTGATCGGAAACAAAAATCGCGCTGGGGGCAATTTCGTCATTTTTCGCGACCGTGTCGGAATGGTCTCAAATTTGACAGGTTTATCGGGAACGATAACCGCGCCGAGTGATTTCGTCATTTTTCGCAATTGCGACGGAATTGGCAAAAATTTGACGGTTGATCGGAAACAAAAATCGCGCCGGTTGTAATTTCGTCATTTTTCGTGATTGTGTCGGAATGGGCTAAAATTTGACAGGTTCATCGGGAACAAAAACCGCGAAGAATTGATTTCGTCATTTTTGGCAACTGTGTCGGAATTGGCTAAAATTTGACGGGTTGATCGGAAACAAAAATCGCACCGAGGCAAATTTCCTCATTTTTCGTGACTGTGTCGGAATGGGTTGAAATTTGACTGGTTGATCGGAAATAAAAATCGAACCAGGGACAATATCTTCATTTTTCTCGACTGTGTCGGAATGGGTTAAAATTTGACTGGTTGATCGGAAAGAAAAATCGCGCCGGGGGCAATTTCGTCATTTTTCACGACTGTGTCGGAATGGGCTCAAATTTGACTGGTTGATCGGAAATACAAATGGCGTCGGGGACAATTTCGTCATTTTTCTCGACTGTGTCGGAAAGGGCTAAAATTTGACTGGTTGATCGGGAACGAAAACCGCGCCGGGTGATTTCGTCATTTTTCGCAATTGCGGCGGAATTGGTAAAAATTTGACGGTTGATCGGGAACAAAAACCGCGAAGAATGAATTTCGTCATTCTTGGCAACTGCGTCGGAATTGGCTAAAATTTGACGGGTTGATCAAAAACAAAAATCGCGCCGGGGCATTTTCCTCATTTTTCGCGACTGTGTCGGAATGGGCTAAAATTTGACAGGTTGATCGGGAACAAAAAACCGCGCTAAGGGCAATTTCGTCATTTTTTGCGACGGTATCGGAATGGGCTCAAATTTGACTGGTTGATCGGAAATAAAAATGGCGCCGAGGACAATTTCGTCATTTTTCTCGACTGTGTCGGAATGGGCTTAAATTTGACAGGTTGATCGGAAACAAAAATCACGCCGGGGGCAATTTCGTCATTTTTCACGACTGTGTCGGAATGGGCTCAAATTTGACTGGTTGATCGGAAATAAAAATGGCGCCGAGGACAATTTCGTCATTTTTCTCGACTGTGTCCGAATGGGCTCAAATTTGACTGGTTGATCGGGAACGAAAACCGCGCCTGGTGATTTCGTCGTTTTTCACGACTGCGTCAGAATTGGCTAAAATTTAACGGGTTGATCGGAAACAAAAATCGCGCCGGGGCAATTTCCTCATTCTTCGCGACTGTGTTGGAATGGGCTGAAATTTGACTAGTTGATCGGAAATAAAAATCGCATTGGGGACAATTTCGTCATTTTTCGCGACTGTGTCGGAATGGGCAAAAATTTGACGGTTGATCGGAAACAAAAACCTCACCGGGGGTAATTTCGTCATTTTTCGCTACTGTGTCGAAAATGGCTAAAATTTGACCGGTTGATCGGAAGCAAAAATCGCGCCAGGGGCAATTTCGTCATTTTTCACGACTGTGTCGGAATGGGCTGAAATTTGACTGGTTGATAGGAAACAAAAATCACGTCGGGGGCAATTTCGTCATTTTTCGCGACTGTGTCGGAATGGACTGAAATTTGACTGGTTGATCGAAAATAAAAATCGCGCCGGGGACAATTTCGTCATTTTTCTCGATTGTGTCAGGAAGGGATAAATTTGACTGTTGATCGGAAACAAAAATCGCTTCAGGGGCAATTTCGTCATTTTTCACGACTGTGTCGGAATGGGCTAAAATTTAACTGGTTGATCGGAAACAAAAATCGCGCTGGGGGCAATTTTGTCAATTTCGCGACTGTTTCGGAATGGGCTAAAGTTTGACAGGTTGATCGGGAAAAAAAATCGCGCCGGGTGAATTTCGTAATTTTTCACAACTGCGTTGGAATTGGCTAAAATTTGACTGGTTGATCGGAAATAAAAATCGCGCCGGGTGAATTTCGTAATTTTTCACAACTGCGTTGGAATTGGCTAAAATTTGACTGGTTGATCGAAAACAAAAATCACGCCCGGGGCAATTTCGTCATTTTTCGCGACTGTGTCGGAATGGGCTGAAATTTGACTGGTTGATCGGAAATAAAAATCGCGCCGGGGACAATTTCGTCATTTTTCTCGAATGCGTCGGAATGGGTTAAAATTTGACTGGTTGATCGGAAACGAAAATCGCGCTGGGTGCAATTTCGTATTTTTCACGACTGTGTCGGAATGGGCTGAAATTTGACTTGTTGATCAGAAATAAAAATCGCAATGGGGACAATTTCGTCATTTTTCTCGACTGTGTCGGAATGGGCTAAAATTTGACTGTTGATCGAAAACAAAAATCGCTTCAGGGGCAATTTCTTCATTTTTCACAACTGTGTCAGAATGGACTGAAATTTGACTGGTTGATTGGAAATAAAAATCGCGCCGGGGACAATTTCGTCATTTTTCTCGACTGTGCCGGAAAGGGCTAAAATTTCACTGGTTGATCGAAAACAAAAATCGCTTCAAGGGCAATTTCGTCATTTTTCACGACGATAACCGCGCCGGGTGATTTCGTCATTTTTCGCAATTGCGACGGAATTGGCAAAAATTTGACGGTTGATCGGAAACAAAAATCGCGCCGGTTGCAATTTCGTCATTTTTCGTGATTGTGTCGGAATGGGCTCAAATTTGACGGGTTCATCGGGAACAAAAACCGCGAAGAATGGATTTCGTCATTTTTGGCAACTGCGTCGGAATTGGCTAAAATTTGACTGGTTGATCGAAAACAAAAATCGCGCCGGGGCAATTTCCTCATTTTTCGCGACTGTGTCGGAATGGGTTGAAATTTGACTGGTTGATCGGAAATAAAAATCGATCCAGGGACAATTTCTTCATTTTTCTCGACTGTGTCGGAATGGGTTAAAATTTGACTGGTTGATCGGAAAGAAAAATCGCGCCGGGGGCAATTTCGTCATTTTTCACGACTGTGTCGGAATGGGCTCAAATTTGACTGGTTGATCGGAAATAAAAATGGCGTCGGGGACAATTTCGTCATTTTTCTCGACTGTGTCGGAAAGGGCTAAAATTTGACTGGTTGATCGGGAACGAAAACCGCGCCGGGTGATTTCGTCATTTTTCGCAATTGCAGCGGAATTGGTAAAAATTTGACGGTTGATCGGAAACAAAAATCGCGCCGGGGGCAATTTCGTCATTTTTCGTGACTGTATCGGAATGGGCTCAAATTTGAAAGGTTGATCGGGAACAAAAACCGCGAAGAATGAATTTCGTCATTCTTGGCAACTGCGTCGGAATTGGCTAAAATTTGACGGGTTGATCGGAAACAAAAATCGCGCCGGGGGCAATTTCGTCATTTTTCGCAACTGTGTTGAAATGGGCTTAAATTTGACAGGTTGATCGGAAACAAAAATCGCGCCGGGGGCAATTTCGTCATTTTTCACGACTGTGTCGGAATGGGCTCAAATTTGACTGGTTGATTGGAAATAAAAATGGCGGCGGGGACAATTTCGTCATTTTTCTCGACTGTGTCCGAATGGGCTGAAATTTGACTGGTTGATCGGGAACGAAAACCGCGCCGGGTGATTTTGTCGTTTTTCACGACTGCGTCAGAATTGGCTAAAATTTAACGGGTTGATCGGAAACAAAAATCGCGCCGTTGCAATTTCCTCATTCTTCGCGACTGTGTTGGAATGGGCTGAAATTTGACTGGTTGATCGGAAATAAAAATCGCGTTGGGGACAATTTCGTCATTTTTCGCGACTGTGTCGGAATGGGCAAAAATTTGACGGTTGATCGGAAACAAAAACCGCGCCAGGGGCAATTTCGTCATTTTTCGCGACTGTGTCGGAAATGGCTAAAATTTGACCGGTTTATCGGAAGCAAAAACCGCGCCGGGGGCAATTTCGTCATTTTTCACGACTGTGTCGGAATGGGCTGAAATTTGACTGGTTGATAGGAAACAAAAATC
>NW_019263516.1:29022-29459 GCF_002742605.1 Olea europaea var. sylvestris
GGGTGTCGAAATCGGCTAAAATTTGACAGATTCATCGGAAACAAAAATCGCGTCGAGGGCAATTTCGTCATTTTTCGCGACGGTGTCGGAATCGGCAAAAATTTGACAGATTAATCGGAAACAAAAATCGCGCCGAGGACAATTTCGTCATTTTTCTCCACTGTGTCGGAATCGGCTAAAATTTGACAGTTTCATCGGAAACAAAAATCGCGCCGGGGGCTATTTCGTCATTATTCGCGACGTTGTCGAAACTGGCTAAAATTTGACTGATTGATCAGAAACAAAAATTGTGCCGGGGGCTATTTCGTCATTTTTCTCGACGGTGTCGGAATCGGCTAAAATTCGACAGATTGATCGGAAACAAAAATCGCTCTGGGGGCAATTTCGTCATTTTTCGCGACGGTGTCGAAATCGGCTAAATTTGACAGATTCATCGG
>NW_019263516.1:29843-32014 GCF_002742605.1 Olea europaea var. sylvestris
TTTTTTCCCGACGGTGTCGGAATCGGCTAAAATTTGACAGATTAATCAGAAACAAAAATCGCGCCGAGGGCAATTCCGTCATTTTTCGCGACGTTGTCGAAATCGGCCGAAATTTGACTGATTGATCGGAAACAAAAATCGCGCCGGGGACAATTTCGTCATTTTTCGCGACGGTGTCGGAATCGGCTAAAATTTGACAGATTGATCGGAAACAAAATCGCGCCGGGGACAATTTCGTCATTTTTCCCGACGGTGTCGCAATAGCCTAAAATTTGACAGATTCATCGGAAACAAAAATCGCGCCGGGGGCAATTTCGTCATTTTTCGCGACGGTGTCGGAATCGGCTAAAATTTTTCAGATTAATCGGAAACAAAAATCTCGCCGAGGGCAATTTCGTCATTTTTCGCGACGGTGTCGAAATCGGCTAAAATTTGACACATTGATCGGAAACAAAAATCGCGCCGGGGGCAATTTCGTCATTTTTCGCGACGGTGTCGGAATCGGCTAAAATTTGACAGATTGATCGGAGTCAAATATCGCGTCGGGGACAATTTCGTCATTTTTCGCGACGGTGTCGAAATCGGCTAAAATTTTACAAATTGATTGGAAACAAAAATCGCGCCGAGGACAATTTCGTCATTTTTCGCGACGGTGTCGGAATCGGCTAAAATTTGACAGATTGATCAGAAACAAAAATCGCGCCGGGGGCAATTTAATCATTTTTCGCGACGGTGTCGGAATGGGCTAAAATTTGACAGATTGATCGGAGTCAAAAATCGCGCCGGGGACAATTTCGTCATTTTTCCCGACGGTGTCGCAATCGCCTAAAATTTTACAGATTAATCGAAAACAAAAATCGCGCCGGGGGCAATTTCGTCATTTTTCGCGACGATGTCGGAATCCGCTAAAATTTGACAGATTCATCGGAAACAAAAATCGCGCCGGGGACAATTTCGTCATTTTTCGCGACGGTGTCGGAATCGGCTAAAATTGACTGATTGAACGGAACAAAAATCGCAACGGGGGCAATTTCGTCTTTTTTCGCGACGGTGTCGGAATCGGCTAAAATTTGACTGATTGATCGGAAACAAAAATCGCGTCGACGGCAATTTCGTCATTTTTCGCGACGGTGTCGAAATCGGCTAAAATTTGACAGATTCATCGGAAACAAAAATCGCGCCGGGGGCAATTTCGTCCTTTTTCGCGACGGTGTCGGAATGGGCAAAAATTTGACACATTGATCGGAAACAAAAATCACGCCGGGGACAATTTCGTCATTTTTCGCGACGGTGTCGGAATCGGCAAAAATTTGACTGATTGATCGGAAACAAAAATCGCGCCGGGGGCAATTTCGTCATTTTTCTCGAAGGTGTCGGAATCGGTTAAAATTTGACAGATTAATCGGAAACAAAAATCGCGCCGGCGACAATTTGACAGATTAATCGAAAAAATAAAAATCGCGCCGGCGACAATTTCATCATTTTTCGCTACGGTGTCGGAATCGGCTGAAATTTGACAGATTAATCGGAAACAAAAAGCGCGCCGGGGGTAATTTCGTCATTTTTCGCGACGGTGTCGGAATCTGCTAAAATTTGACAGATTGATCGGAGAACAAAAATCGCGCCGGGAACAATTTCGTTATTTTTCGCGACGGTGTCGGAATCGGCTATAATTTGATTGATTTATCGGAAAAAAAATTGCGCCGCGGGCAATTTCGTCATTTTTCTCGACGGTGTCGCAATCGGCTAAAGTTTGACAGATTAATCGGAAACAAAAATCGCGCCGAGGGCAATTTTGTCATTTTTCGCGACGGTGTCGAAATCGGCTAAAATTTTACAGATTGATCGGAAACAAAAATCGTGCAGGGGACAATTTCGTCATTTTTCCCGACGGTGTCGCAATAGCCTAAAATTTTACAGATTAATCGGAAACAAAAATCGCGCCGGGGGCAATTTCGTCATTTTTCCCGACGGTGTCGGAATCGGCTAAAATTTGACCGATTGATCGGAAACAAAAATCGCGCCGGGGGCAATTTCGCCTTTTTTCGCGACAGTGTCGGAATGGGCAAAAATTTGACAGATTTATCAGAAACAAAAATCGCGCCGGGGGCGATTTCGTCATTTTTCGCGACGTTGTCGGAATCGTCTAAAATTTGACAGATTGATCGGAA
>NW_019263517.1:0-4164 GCF_002742605.1 Olea europaea var. sylvestris
AAAAAAAATCGTTTTTTTGCTGAATTTGTTGAGATTTCACATCTTTTTAATTGTTACCCTCACGTTTAACTACATGTCTGCACCTTTTAATTTTTTTTGCCTTTAAATGATTGAAAAACACCAGAATACGTAGCATTCTGGACATATATAATTGACATAGTAGACTAAACAAAATAATGTCAGACATCATATGTATTTCTCTTTTAATGATAAGTAATTCAACATAAAAAACCTGTCCTTCATGTTCCCCGAACAACCTCTGATGGTCAATGTTTTTTCTTTCCAATATAAAATGACATCTTTTATTTATTGTCATTATTAATTAGAACTAAAATACAATTTTACTAAAGTACAACACCCATATAATATTTCTACTTTATTATATAATAAAAATAGAGTACAATGAGTAACACTATTGGATGAAAGAAAATTAATCAAAAAGCATAATCGATTCTCAAAATCTTTGTGTTGTCAACAGAAATCCTTTATAATTACTTTTTTTCTTGCTCACAATTGCAACAATTTGTATAGTTGCTATCATATTTGTATTGTGAAAACTTTCGAATTTTATCCATTATTTTTTGAAGCAATGACGTAAAATAGTTGGTTGGAGGCTGGTCAATTGATCCAAGTTTAACAGATTTGGTCGCTTTGATTTCATATTAAAAATTATTGAGTACAATCTACATGTTGAGCATTATTGGGGAACATCCATACTCTTAAAAAAGACACCTTCATCTGCACCAAAGACATGGAATAATGCTTTCATTGAATTCAATAACCTCTATTGTGCACATATTCTTTCCGTGCAAATCCAAATATTCAATCTAATATTTTCAATTAGGTGGCAGTGAAATTTATACTCATATCTTTCATATTGTCTTGAAGTACTTTATCTAAGAGTTAAATGATAAAAGAGGAAAAGTTATTGAAGTGGAGTATCAAAAATGATTATGGCGAACATGCCACGAGCCTTTAGATACTGGTCTTTTCTGTTGATACTCTCCTTTTAGCTTTTTGTGCAATTGTCTATGCTAGTTTTGTTTTTGTTATCCTATGCAGATTTGATCATTTCTACATCAAATTGCTCTTTTTATTAGGCCCCTCTTCAGCACAACATACTTCGGTCTTATTGAGTCCCAGTTGTACGATTTAAAATTCAACTCTACTATAAGATTTTACACGACCATTTTATGATTTGGTAGATTTTGTGAAAGTCTTTGTCTCAACAGACAAATAACTAATCCACGAGATATATAATGTTCGGATCCACATTCGGTGTTATAAACAATAGAGGTTTAACACCTTCTTCGATTCAATTAACCACGTCGTGCTCCACTTTATAGTATGTGAATTAGTAGGGGACGAGAAACTAAGATCAGAAACTGCAAGCCTCTCCTTCTCTGCAAGGAAAACATGCTTCGAAGTTTCAATTTGATTTGTTTTCTGACCTTAGTTTATAACTAAAGCTTCAGATTATACGAGTAACAAACATAAGAAAGTTGTTTCAAATAATTTCACTAGCTTATTTTTACTGATAATTTATTTTAATTATTCGAACTAACAATCTTGTGAAAGCTTCAAATCAATAACTATCTCTCAGTGAAAAAAATCATGAATAGTTATTTCCCAGTCGGTTACCACATGTATGGTCTTTTCTAGGATGTGATGAAGGGTTTGTTAAAACCTATAAAGAGAATATAATCAAGATATAAGCACTCAAATCAATTAGAGAATTGTATCTATAACTTTGCAAAAGTGAATGACATAAATCATAACGTAACAAATTAATGACACCACTGTGAAAATAATCTTAAGAATCCAGACAATATAACAAAAAAAATAATAATCTTTTCATAAAAAAATTTCTTATCTTCTTTTGATTTTTATAGCGTTTCTTTCGGGTAGGGGTGGGTTTGAATTAAGGAAGAGGGAGGGCACCCATTTGGAGGCTCAAAGGTATGTTATAGGACCTCATTGACGAAACATTTAAAAGCGTTCATGATTCACAACAATGAATAAAGTACCTTTTTTCCCAACCGTAACCATATTATTTATCATAATCAAAATTTAAAAGTTCATCCATTCACATTGGAAATTAACCTTTTTCATAAAGAAAGAATAGCTATAGAATCCATTAATATCACAATATTTTTAACAATTACTTTCACCATAAAGAGAAAGGAAAAAGGATTATGCCAAAAAAGTTTGCATTATTTCTTTGCTTTTAATCACAGGGATGTTGGGAGCACGAGATGGTGGGATATCAGACTCGTTATAATTTGTGGGGGCCAAGTCTCATTGTCAACCAAAATATCACAATGCCCTTAATCAATACTTGATAAAAATACAATTTTTATTTCCACCATTGTTAATCGTAAATCATATTGGCGTGTTTAGTGTTGAGCTAAAGAGGGCCCACCTCACATGAGTGACGCAATTTCAATAGAGTAAGTGAAACGAGCGAGAGACAAACAC
Organism: Olea europaea var. sylvestris; assembly: GCF_002742605.1. Lineage (NCBI taxonomy): Eukaryota > Viridiplantae > Streptophyta > Magnoliopsida > Lamiales > Oleaceae > Olea > Olea europaea. Next base: position 2,479 of record NW_019263517.1, read on the forward strand.
AATTTACCTTGTTGTCTAAAGATATAATTTTTATAAGATTTAGCAATGAACAAATGGGATAGTAAACATGTAGACGCTTTAAATTTATTGAGAATAATGCTGTGTGTTGTTGATGATTAAATTATGCAAATTTGATATGTTCTTGTTTGATTATCCAGTTTACTCTAGAGAATGTAACCAACAATTTTACCTTTCTATCGCTATATATAGTTGACCCTAACAAAATTTTATTTGCTGCTATTGCTGAATCAGGTCATCCAATTAAAAATTTAAGTTTTTAGAAAAAAGAACAATCTTTTTTGAATTTATATCTTCAACAAGTACAAACCAAATTTGTTTTCATTTACATCAAACGTTGAGCACGCGAAATTTTGATTATCGAGTTAGAGCGAAGTTTTGTTGGAGACAATATTTAAATAAATACAAGAGTTCTTTAATAGTAGTTGAACTTTAAGCCATCTCTAACATTACACCAAAATTTGATGTAAGTTTTGCACAATTTTACACCAAATTCAAAATCATCTCCAACCATTACACTAAAATTTTCATCAATGAATAGTGTTTAATTCTCTTTACTTTTTTGCTTCTTAACAATTTATTTATTTGAAAAATCATTTCTTTATTTATTCTACAAATACATAGATTACTAAATAAATAATTACGTTAAATTAACGAAAATTTTAAATTCATTGATAAATATAAAAAAATATAATACAATTAATAGAAACACTAAAACACGAAAATATTAAATCACGCCATTAAAAATAGTGCATTGTAATATAATTCGTATTAGCTTTAAATAATCGTGTTTGTTACATTATTAAAATTTATTTTAAATGAACGTAATAACAACAACAACAACAACAATTTATTGTATTAAAAAATATATAACATAAATGATACAAATACCCTTAATCAATTTGTTTGACAAATGAAAATAAAGGGTAAAATTAACTTTGCACCATTGGATGCAAAACGGTGCTACATTTAGGGATGTCAAACGGGTTGAGCGACTCGTCGGTTCGGGCTCGTCAAATGACGAGCTCAAGCACGGGCTGGATTCGATGAGTTGAGCAAGGCTTGGCTCGTGGGCTCGTAAAAAATGTGAAGAAAAAGTTGGAAAATTTGATAAAAAATAAAATAAAATAAATTGAGCTCATGACTTGTGAACTCATGAGCTCGCCCCTTGAGCACAAGCCAAGCTTGAGCTCGGCTAGTGACAAGCACGAGCTGAGCTCATGTGTTACAATCAAACAAAACATTTGGATTACTTTGAATCTCCTTGTCACTCCTTTATGAAATTTGTGCAAATGTAAGACATTTGATCGAACACAAGTCTAGTCTAATGTGAAGGCAAAATAAGATTATTGACAACCCACCTCCTCCAAAAAATAATTTAAAGTTACGTTACACACAAACACATACAATTTTCGGTACTTGAATGCTCGTGTTAGCATATATGAAGCTTCATGGCTTTGCATAATGTTTGTATATTCTAATCACCTATAGATCTAAAGGTGACAATTAACAAGAAGCTTGAAAAAGCTGTGCAATTTTGACTATATTATTTCTTTCCTCCTTTATTTTATGCTCCAATTTCTTTATCTAACCTTTTAACGTTTGAGCTTGAGATGACCTGGAAATAAATAAAGAAACAAGGTTGCAATATTGCATGAATAAAGCCAG
>NW_019263517.1:12281-15377 GCF_002742605.1 Olea europaea var. sylvestris
GATCTAATTGATTAGCCACATTCTATAACCATTTGTAACGTTTTGATCCAGCCTTGTGTGATTTACAAAGGAGAGAGAGGAGTGAAAGGGCTGCCGGTTTTGGGGTGGGTTTGAGAGAGATTCAACCATTGTGTCTTCATCCTTTGTTCTATATTGTAAACGCCACCATCCCTTTGTGTCCTTTGTGGGCCAGAAGAGGGTAACTGGAGTGTGGTTTGAGAGGCAACCGGAGTGGTAGAAAATAACAAGCCAAGGTGCCAAGTTTTGGGTGAAGCCAAGGTAAGTTGGTGTTTGTTTGGTTGTTTTCTGAACTTGAAATTAAAGATTTCTCGAAGATTTCCATGTCAGTTAGTGCAAAATGCGGCCATTGTATCTTGGAAACTAAGCAGTTTCCCTATAACTCTTTTTCATGCTATAATCAAAATTCGTTGGGGGATGGGGAAGATTACAAAATATCATGCTTTAAACTTCCAAAGATCTCTCACGTTTACAAAGATGGATGTATATATTTATCCATTCATTAAGAAAATTAGCTCGGCAATCATACAAATATTCGTACAAGTCTCAAATTTCAAGGGAAAGGTAACTGGAATTACTTCGCAAATACAACATATTACATATCACAAACTATATAAGTAAACATGCGATTAGTTAATGCAAGAAAAACATGGTGGAAGCGTACACACTCCCAACAATGAAGACACACCAAAACATACAAATACACTGCTAATACAACTTATAATTTATTGGATAATCTATGATCTTTTGTGATCATAAATTAAGCAGGAGAAGTCTTGACAGTAACAACTGGGAAATCAAGAAGAACAGCCTTTTCAATTGCAGCTGAAAATGTAGATGAAAATTCAACATGATTTGGATGGCTAGCAAAAGTAGTGAAATCATCTTTGCTACTAAATGTCATCAAGAAAGCATGGGTGAAACCTTGTCTCAGCATCTCATGGCTTTCAATGTCCTGTCCCCTGCGTAAAATATAAATTAATAAATTCATTTTCTCTCTAATAAATTCATCTCATGGCTTTCAATGTTCTTAGATGACGTGTTGTGATATGGTATCCGAGCAAGAAATTTTGTATGTTCTAGTTTTACTACCATTAGTTTACGAAATATTTCTTGCTCAAAGAAAAAAAAAACTTCACGAAAAAATGAATCTGGCATGTAGAAGACTAAATTTCTGAAAAAATNACGAAATATTTCTTGCTCAAAGAAAAAAAAAACTTCACGAAAAAATGAATCTGGCATGTAGAAGACTAAATTTCTGAAAAAATAAATAAGACAACATAAACCTTTAGATAAATTGATTATATATAGTAGTATTGAGAAAGTCTTGCTGCCATACATCAGGCAATTGATGAAAAATAAATCCAATATGCACCTAGAGTAGGAGTCGGGGCGAGTCAATCAGCTAGCCAATGGCTCGCGAGTCAGTTCATCATAAATAAGTGAACAAATAATTTCAACTAAAAAGAATAAAAATAATAATAATTGGCCTCCGGCTCGGCTTGTCCCACCATTGGACGAGTTCGTTGGACAAGCCGAACTGCACTTTGATGAGGCGAGCAATTGCCGAGCCGATTGGCACAATCCTCCCCATTTAATCCCCTTACATAGAGCGTATTGGAGACTAAATTTGACTACATATAGGTGCCTCCTCTCTAAAAAGCTACGCTTATAGTTTATTGCTAGTGACATAAATTAACAGTATTCTTAAAATTTCTCATTACGAACAATCCTATAGTTTCAAAATAGGCAAAACTTCTGAAAGTTTTAATTTCCTAGTTATCAAACTAATGAAAGTATATGTATGATATTTTGTTTTATATATATTAAAACCAGATATTAGAGTGTGAATGGTTTAATTCCGGTTATTTTTCTCTTATATTAACGTTTGTGAAGAAGAAACTAGGTCATGTTCCGTTGCGTTTAATAGTAGAACATAATCAAAAGTAGAGTTACAAAAGTTGCTTTTAAACATAACCAAACGTCCTTGATAGTCAGAGACGAGATTTACCATACAAGGGACTTGACAATGTCCATTTCTGAGACTAGTTTCTCCATCCCTTTCAAAACTTCTTCCACTGCCACTTCTTCCTTGAACTTGGCCAGCACCAAATGCTTGAATTCAGCCATGGCCACTACACCAGTGTGAAAAAATGACTCTATGAAGCCATCAATATATAGACATATAATTAATTATTTGTATGTCAACTTCTACAGTGATAAGTGTCACATCTTTGTACCAGGAATTTCAGTCTCTCCTTTACAAGACAATATCTACTATTTAATATTTGGAAGGGCACTACTGCATGGGATAAGCCCCACTAAGTCTGCAACTTTATATGGTCTTAGTCAAAATTTTAACCACTTTGCTTTGAAATGAGAGGGTTAGGTTAGGGTAGGGTAGGCGGTGGACGTGGGGGGTCCATGGTGTGCTAGTTTTTCTTCATGGTTTCATTTCTTATGTTGGAGATATCTTTAACCGCTGGAATCTTCTGGTTTTAACATGGAATCAAGCAAGATTCACTATTAATTTATGAAAGTTTTCCGTGTTCGACCTCTAATATGTATAGGTAGTCTTGCATAGTAGACATAAATTTAAATAAATAAGACAATTGTCTTTCTTACGACTTCATCTTTTACATGAAATAGCTCAATTAATATTAGAATGTGTGGAAGTCATAAGATTCAAATTTCACTTCACTTATTAATCAACATAGTGCATGTATACGGAGTTTGGTAAAAAAAAGAGAAATATGATTTACATATCGTCACTTATTTAAATGGAATAATGTTATTTAGCCCAAATTTCAATCTATGTAATGTTAAGTGATAGGCTAAATAAAAGTTGACCATTTAATTTTATTTATTATTTAATGTCATATTAGCTTCACATAGATTAAAATTATAACTTCAGTGAGATTACATAGCATTATTCATTTTAGTAAATTTATGCTACCCATATTCATTTTGAAACTAGACGTTTCCACAAATTTCGATGACTCGTTTCCCAAGCTAAAACATCATACGTACTGCCCCTTATTTCTATATGTTTGTAATTTAATGCAAAGAATTTTCTTC